>NW_027186304.1:41973376-41987558 GCF_028583685.1 Petaurus breviceps papuanus | reverse complement strand
TCTGTCTCTCTCTCTGTTTCTCTCTCTGCCTCTCTCTGTCTCTGTCTCTCTGTCTCTGCCTCTGTCTCTCTCTCTCCCTGTTATAGGAATGTAAATTTTTAAGATCTTCACTGCCCCTAGGTTAAGTGCACCTGGAGCCTGTGGCTGGAGGCTTGTTTTTCAGGAGATACTTTGTGATTGGGCAGTGGGGTCAAGAGGGTTATTACATTCTCTGAGCCAGGAAAAGATTATATAAGCCCTGATGTGAGGCTTTGCTTTGGGACTAACTTTGAGAAGTGTTGTGTGATTTGACCAGATGAGACTCTGGGCAGCCACTGAGAGCACCCCGGCTTTGAAAAACCCAGATGTTGATGCTTCCCTCTCTTGTAACTGACTAGGTATGGATGTAATGGTTAAGATAGTTGGAGGCCTATCTGCTTGTTTTATAGGAATGTAAATTTTTAAGATCTTCCCTGGCCCTAGGCTTAAGTGCACCTGGAGCCTGTGGTGGGAGGCTTGTTTTTCAAGAGATACTTAGTGATTGGGCAGTGGGTCAAGAAGGTTGTTACATTCTCTGAACCAGGAAAAGGTTATATAAGCCTTGATGTGAGGCTTTGCTTTGGGGCTCACTTTGAGAAGTGTTGTGTGATTTGACCAGATGAGACTCTGGGGAGCGATTGTTGACAGCCCCCCGCCCCCCAGCTTTGAAAACCCAGATGTCGATGCTTCCCTCTCAGGTAACCAGGATTAGATATGGATGTATGTAATGGTTGGACAGTTTGGAAGCCTGTCTGCTGAAATGTTCTTGTAACTTGTGCTTGTAACCTCTGTATACTCTGAAGTTCAGGGTGCTGACCTTTTCCCCCTGAACTAGGTAAACGATATATGTTTGATTGATTAAAGTAAGATTGTTAACCCATTTTGAGTTGCTTTCCTTTAGAAAAGCAGATCTAAAGAACCTGTGTTGGCAGCCACCCTGGGGACGCTGGGGTGCTTGCTGCTACACTTGCCCCACCTCCTCCTCCTCAAATCTCCATTTAAGGTGGGCACCTAGGCCAGCCAATGATCACTGCTCTTCAGGCTGCCCTATGGATTTTCTCTTTCTTGTTGTTCTGTCACTTCAGTCATATCTGACTCTTCATGACCCAATTTAGAGTTTTCTTGGAAAAAATTTTGGAGTGGCTTGCCAATTCCTTCTCCAGCTCATCGTACAAATGAGGAACTGAGGCAAACAGGGTTTTGCCCACAACTAGTAAATCTTCCTGACTCCAAGCCAGGCACTCTATCCATTGTACCACCTAACCATCCCTAGACTTTCTCTACTGTGCCCTTGAACTAGGTTCAGGTATTTTCTGGGACATCATATTACACACACACACACACCTTTTCAGCTTCCTATTATGTGTTGTCTTCTCCCGTTAAATTGTAATCTACTTCAGGGCAGGGAATATTTTTCTTTGTGCTTATATTTGTATTCCTAGAACTTAGCAGTGTTTTTGGCACATAGTAAAACTTAAAAAATGCTTATTAACTGACTTGCTAACAAAAATATTTTATATGAAACTGTGAATCTCCATTTCTCACTGCTTGTTTTCTTTTAAAAAAAAATATGTAATGAAGTCCACATGTTACTTTAACTGCTTCTTTCATGTTTGTATATTTTCATGTATCCTACTTATGAGAAATAGCAAGTTCTATCCCATTTTTTCTCCTTTCTATATTAGTGCATTCCTCTTTTTACCCTCCTTTCTCTTTTCCATTTTCAAACCCTCGAAACAGAACCAATGCTCCCCCCAGACCTCTGGTTTTTTTCTGACTGAATTTCTTCAAAACCATTTGAAGATATTAAGGCTCTGAAAGGACACTTGTTTCTTCTCCATCTATTTGAATTGCTAATATTCTATGAATATTATTGAATATCTATTGAATAGCTAATATGCTAATACACATAAAGCTTTTTCAAATTGTTCGACTAATGTTACTTTTCTAGGTAAACCTACTTTTTCTGGATTTGATTGAAATCAATTGAATAAATATTTATTTAAGGACCTATTATGTGCCAGGTACTGACTAAGGGCTGGGGATAGAAATAAGGAAAAAAGCCCTCAAGGAGTTCACAATATAACGGGGGAAGGCAACACATAAAAAAAGGTTGGAAGGAGGAGAAGCAGAAAACCATGGGGTACCCTGCACAATGACATCTTGTATCTTGGAGATGAAACCAGGCAGAGTTGCAAAAGCAAAGTGGAGTGAGCTGGAATTCCAATTTCTGCTTTCTATAATGGAAACCATTGGGAGGAGTTTGGCATTTCACCCCCCAATCCTCCAACCAGAGGGGAAAGAAGGCTGAGGGAAGTGGTATCAAGACATGGATTGAGTGAGCAGCATGGTAATGAGATTATAAGGACATCTTGTTTCACAGAGTTGAAACCAGACAAGTTCCTACTCAAGTCTGGTCTTTTCACCAGAACTGCTTGAAAGTCTTCTATTCTATTAAAAATTCATTTTTTTCTTTGTAGGAGTCTACTCAATTTGACAGGGTAAATTATTCTTGAATATTTACCTTTTGGAATATTGTGTTCCATTATCTCTTCTTGTTTGAAGTAAAAGTTTTGAGATTTTGATGATCCTGACTCTTAGTACCAAAGGATTTGAAATGCTACAATCTAGATGTTTTCAATATTTATCCTTTTATGGGGGACCTTTGGATTTTAGGTATGATATTTCTGATACTTCCTTTGGGGATTATATTCAGGAAGTAATCAGATTTTTTTCATCTTTACTTTTCCCCCAGCTCTAATAGATCTGGGGAAATTTCTTTTATGATTCCAAATATAATGTCAAGGCTCTTTTTTTATCTTATTTTTCAGAGAACCCAGTAATCCTTAAATTATCTCTACTATCTAGGTAGGTTATTTTTTTTATTAGATATTTTACAATTTCCCCCATTTTTTCAATCTTTTTACTTTTTTCTAGTATTTCTTGCTATTTGGTGGCATCATTAATTTCTGTTTGTCACAGGGATTTCCTTTTACAGGGATTCCATTTTTTAGTTTAGAACTATCCTTTATTTCCCTTCCAATTCTTTCACTCAAGACATTCATTTCACTTTGAGATTATTTTTTGCTTCATTTCTTCTAGCAATTTATGTAAACATTATGGGGGAAGGACATTTTTTCTTTGTGTTTCTGCTTGCAATTGTTATAGTGTTAGATTTACAATACTTTTTTATACTGATTGGTATTTGATTTACTCATTTCTTCAGCTTAAGTTCCTGAATTTTGATTTTGTTCCAAGGGCTAAGATCCTGCCTCTGCTGCATTGTTGGACAGGGAGATTGGCTCTGTATGGTCTCACCTTGAAGTCCCTCAGGTTCTTGAACTACCATCCACCTTTCAGGACTCAGTTTCATTGGATCCACATTGGCTCTTCATGACCATTTCTTGGCTTCTCAGAACAGAGGATTAGGGATCTTAGAGTCTCTGGACCTAGGATGTCTATACCTAGCACTGTGGCATCATGCTAGAGGTCACTGCAATGGTAAATACATCTCTAGTCACTGTTGTTGTCATCACTCCTGAGGACATCCAAGCTCCCAGTTAGGAATTTTCTCAGAGGAGTACTCTGCTTTTGCTACCTCTAGAAATAAAGTCTTGCAATTTATACATTCAAGCCTCTGGTCATGATGATACTTGCTTTAATGGCAAGCCCCATTTTTTATTGTGCCTGGTCTTCTAGCTGGCTTTCTGTATATGGTTCTGGGGTAAAAGATGTCACTTACACTAGCTCTTCATTGGATTTATTCATCATCATTCAGTCTAGTATGAATTTCAAGGTTTTACTGGAATAGATTTGTGAGACCTGGCCTACCTCCAGTTCAGCCAGTGATCTTGGCAAGAATTCCCTGTCTTATATTTTTACATTTTAAATCTAAATTTAATTGTTTTTCAGAGAGCCCAGTAATCCTTAAATTATCTCTACTATCTAGGTAAGTTGTTTTTTATATTAGATATTATATTAGATATTTTATGTCTAATTTTAATCTAGATTTTATATTAGATATTTTACAATTTCCTCTATTTTCTCAATCTTTTTACTTTGTTCTAGTATTTCTTTCTATTTGTTAATCTAATATATTTGATATTTTATTATTAATTATATTTATGTAGTAATTATATATTAAAATAAAATTTGATAATCTAAAATCTTAAAATTAAGATTTTAATGACTAATTCATAGAATAAAGTTTTGTATATTTGTATATTGGTGTTTAACCAGAAATTTCCTTAGAATCCTATATGCTTGACTAATGTAGAAATATGTTTAACATGACTGTACATGGATAACCTATATCAGACTACTTGCTGTCTTGGGGAGAGTGGAGGGGAAGGAGGGAAAGAGAAAAAATGGAACTCAAAGTCTTATAAAAATGAATGTTGAAAACTATATCTCTATGTAATTGGATTAAAAAAAAACTCTTAAGTGGGGGGGGGGGAAGAATCCTATGTGTTTACCTGTCCTCACTAAATGAATGAATGAATGAATGAAAAATCAAAGCAAAGGCAGCAAGGTAGTACAATGGATACAGTGCTGGGCCTGTAGTCAGGAAGACTCATCTTCCTGAGTTCAAATCTGACCTCAGATACTTATTAGCTATGTGACCCTGGACAACCTGTTTGCCTCGATTTCTTCATATGTAAAATAAGCAGAAAAAGAAAATAGAAAACCACTCTAGTATCTTTGCAAGAACACACCAAATGGAGTCACAAAGAGTATGACATGACTGAAAGGCAACAAAATTGGCAAAGCAGTTTGCTGAGCACTGAGAACACAAAGCTAAATCACAGTGAGTTCTCTCCTCAATGATGGCTATGGAGGCCAGGCTAGAAGTAGAGCCAGTAGTCTGGAAATATCTGAGGAGAGGTGGCTACTAAGATGGTGGTAGTGACTAGACTTTCCTAGCACATGCTAACTCCTATATCTTCCACAGGCTATTTTATGGCTTCAGGCTGGATTATTTGTCTGGGAAGTGACCGTTGATGGGCACTTGGGGAGGATGGCTGTTCCCTTCTCCAGAGTAGCTTCCTTGATAGCTATAGGGCCTGATCTAGAAATAGAACTGGTAGTATGGGGAGGGGAGGAGAGGGAAGAGGCATGACTAGTTCCAAGTCCCTTGGGCTCAGGGTCCTAGACTATCTCCACCAAAGTCTCAGATGAAGGAGTCAAGGTGTTGTTGGTAGTGGTTTTAGGGCAGAGTACATGTCTTTCTTATCTCTCCCTCAAAGTGCCTTGTTGCTACTTATTCAGTGATACTGAGTCAGTCAAAGTGTATGACAATCCACTTCCAATCAGATTCCAAGCTAATGTCTGAAAAAGATAAGTGTTGATTGTATCCCCAAATCCCTTAGAAGACTAGTGACATTAACAAGTCTAGTGGAAAATAAGGACCTAGAGTTTTAAGAGAATCACTGTTCTTAAAATGCATTAGAATGGGTCCATGGGGAAACAGTGGATTTTAAGTTTGAGGTAATTCATCAATATAGCATTGTTGTTTGAAAGTAGGTTACTAAGATATATAATCAGTGGTTTACTAGTTAGAGGTGAGTAATGCCCATAAAGACATCAATTCAACTATAAGGAAAGGTTAATGAAATTTGGATTATTTAGTCAAAAGAAAGAAAAATGTGGATTTACTCAATGATGACCTTCCAACATTTGGCAAAATATTCAATTGATTTTTTTGTCAAGCATCTAGAATTGCAAGATACTCTGCTATGTGCTGGTGCATAAAGACAAAAATGAGAACATCCCTGCCCTTAAGGAGCTTGCATAAAGAATAATGATACTCTTTCCCAGCAAGGAAAGAAGAGATGGGGACTCAGGTGTTGAAATAATAGATTTGAGTGAGGTAAAACGTTGGCAGCTGGTGCAGTGGATAGAGCACTGGACCTGGAATCAGGAAGACTTGAGTTCAAATCTAGACACTTACTAATTGTGTGATCCTGGACAAGTCACTTAAGCCTGTTTGCCTCAGTTCCTCATCTGTAAAATGAGCTGGAGAAGGAAATGGCAAACCACTGCAGTATCTCTGCCAAGAAAATTCCAAATAGGGTCATGAAGAATCAGAAATGTCAGAAACAACTTAACACCAACTAAAAGGTATAATTTGATTATGTCCTGTAAGGAACTACCAAGGAAAGTTAGGGATTCTCCTTTTCTAAAGTCTAAAAATTATGAAGTTGATTGCCTCGCTGGCTAAAGGAAGAGGAAGAGGGAGAGGGACTTAGATTAGCGATGTGGGCAAGCTATCCCCACATCATGATTCTATGCAAATGTAACCCCATTGCGTAAGGTTCTAGGAAGAAATTGAAACTGAGTAAACAAAAAATTGGGTTGACTGGCCTCTGCCATTGTTCACACCAAGTGAAACATAAAAAATAAATAAAACTTAACCAGGTCTGACATTCTGTGATTTTATGGTATGAACAATGGAAAATAACCTAGAATAAGTAGTTGTAGTCATAACTTATAATTTCAAGTCAAAAGCATTTGTGGCATTCTTGAACAGTATTTCCATAATTTTATCATTTTGTTACAATGGTAGATTTACTGTTAGCTATCTAGAAAGAGAGTGGAGAATTTTATCTAAGATAGTGTGGAAGGGTTTGAAGCCACATAAGTTTCCTGATATTGATACCACCTGAAATAATAATAATAACAACAATAACTAATATTTATATATTGCTTTAAGGTTTTTGAAGCACTCTATATATTAGTGTATATGTATATATGTATGTGCGTATATATATATGTTTGTATATGTACATATGTGCTTGTATATGCATGTGTGTATGTATGTGCATATATTTTTTATTTGATATTCACAACAATTCTGTGAGGGTAGTTCAGCTGTTATCCCCATTTTCAAATGAAGAAAGCAAAGCTCGGAGAAGATCACAGCTAGTAATTATCAGAAGCTAGATTTGAATCCAGGTCTTATTTGACTTCTAAACAAGCATTCTTCACACTCTACCACACTGCCTCTCATACGACCCTGAAATATTTTCTTATGTTCCACTGCAGCTATTATAATCAGTAAGTGAATTTCTTTTATAACTCAAAATGGAAGAAAAATATTTTTCACCACCTATTTTTCTCTTTAACTAATACACGATTAGACTTCTTTAGATCTATAAATACCCCACATCCTCTTCCCTTTCAAAAAAAGCCTGTTTTTATGTCTTATCTATAAGCTGTGTCATGACAGCTTCACACTGTGCATCCTGGTAAGATTAGTGTGACTTGGAAGTTCACTTTGTTGGTTAAAAATAGAGAAAAAGAAACCCTGATCTAGGATAATTGCAGGGCAGGTAATCTCTTGGGATTTACATTCTAATTTTTTTTTTCTTTTCAAACATTAAGAGAACACATTCCCCTAAGGCCAGGTGTTGAGGTCCAGGATGTGACTAAATGACATGATGGCCAAATATGAGGTTGATGATAATAAACAACAATAGTAATTGGAAGAAATAACTGTAATGATAGTAAGAATCCTGAAGCTGCCACCAGAGCAAAAGGTTGTCATAGAAACCCTGGGAAAATGGAAGCAGAAAAGGAAGGTAGGAAGAATCTTTGACAATGGAATGCTGTCCCTGAAACTCCTGAGAACAAGCTCCTATGTTGTTGTACTATGAAAGATGATTCAGATAAACACTCATCTTTAGTGATTACACATGACAGAGTTAAGGACAAAATGGCTTGCCAAGATCAGGAGATGATGGGCTGTTTAGTTCTCCTCAGGTAATGCTCTAGGGAAACAGCTGTACAGCATCTTCTCCGAGATGATTCAGACCAGCTGCCCTCTAAAGGATGTATACAACAAAGAACAAATGTTCAGAGCACAGTGTTTCTTTCCCTATTTTTTCACAGCTGTCCAGAGCAAGCTGGACTTGATAGGGACACTCTTTGCTCTTAAGGCAAAATATGATGGGGAACTTTCTAAGCCTCAGGACTGAAATGTGAATGGATACAGATCCCACCAACTTATTACCAAAACATCACATACAGAAAAAAAATCAGAAAGCCCATCTGGATCACTTTTGAGCTCAGCAGAGATACTCAAATGTATTTTATTTTTTCAAAGCTCTAAACCCTTTACATATTTATCCTATTATTGAAATAGCTTACTTTCATGATGTCCTTGCCACTGGAAGGCCAAAGACAAAATCTGATTGAATGATGCTCTCAGTGGTCATTTTACAAGGAGGCCCTCTCCAGCCTTAAGAATAACATTTTAGGGGCGGCTAGGTGGCACAGTGAATAGAGCACTGGCCCTGGAGTCAGGAGGACCTGAGTTCAAATCCAGCCTCAGACACTTAACACTTAACTAGCTGTGTGACTTTGGAAAAGTCACGACCCCAATTGCCCTCCAAAAAACAAAGAAGAAGATTTTAGTCCTTCTGAGCATTATCAGTATGGATCCATCCCTTAACACAGATGACATGCCTGCTTCAAACCTAGTGGATGGACCTTCTGAGTCGCTGTGGTCAAAAACTTCTTTTTCACCTAATTAGTGATAAATTTCTCTGAACTTCACTAGACTGGTCTTCGAATACCAGAAACAGAGTCTATCATGAGACTTTTCTAACTATTTAAGACATTCTAAAACATGTGTTTCTATGGTATAGTCTTCAAAAACAGTATCACTTTCATAAGGGCAGTGTTAAACCATTTCAGTGGCATAATAATTAGATCCCCCTCAGAGTCGAATCCATTATCCATTCCATGTAGTGGGATTAGGAAGGAGAATAGCAAAGTAAGAGAACACCCGCCTGTATAGGATAGGGCAATATAGGATAGAGACTTCTCATACCCTGAAACTATTATGAGAATCATAAAGGCCTATGGGGGACTTTGATACTGTGGTGAATTAGGCTCTGGAAATATTAGCACCATGATCAGTGTGATTAAGCTGCTTAGGGTTAAGGAAATAAATGAGGTGGCATAAGGTTACAAGCTGTCCCTATTCAAGACTGCCAAGATGTTCAGCTTGACATGGATGATGGTAGAAGGAGGGATTCCCCTCTATGTTCTGGTCCCACAAGATGGCAAGGCTCTCCAAAACAAATACCAATATTCTACCTGCTGAAAATTCTCTGGGGCAAAATGTATGATACAGAGCAATAAGTAAGCAATCTACTAATGTGGATGAAATAGCTTGGACATAAATGCTTTCATTATGACCAGTACTTTATCATTTAACAGAATTCAAACCAGATCTCAGTCAGTTGAATCAATTAATAAGCACTTGGGGCAGCTAGGTGGCATGGTGAATAGAGCACTGACACTGGAGTTAGGAGGACCTGAGTTCAAATGCAGCCTCAGACACTTATCATTGTGTGACCTTGGGCAAGTCACTTATCCACAATTGCTCTGCCTTCCCCCTTCCAAAAAAATTAATAAGCATTTATTATGGACTTACCATGTACCACACATTCATAGCCAAGGAATTCATACTGGTTTTGGTAATGTCACCCTTAACTCCCAGGCCAAGTGCTGACCAGCACATGACAATCATAAACATAACTTCATACCTAACCCAAGATCATGTGAAATAACAGATGAAATCAAGGAACTACAAAAATATGAAGAGAGAAAATCTGAAGAACTTCATGTTATTAAGATTTCCTTAATAAAAACTCCATGAGTAATAATGAAATGGGTGATAAAAACAGCCCCAGTGTATAGAATGATTTTGAAAAGGAGAGAGAAATACATAGACTGAAATTCCAAGAAGGCCCTTTTGAGTTGGATGGCATGAATCCTACTAGAAGACTAATTATACCAAAACCAGAGTAATTCCAGAAAGTTGGCACCTACTATAACCAGATTGCATGAAATTATTCTCCTATAGTTATTTGTTTTCAGGACTTGCACACAATACTATATACAGCAGTTACATTCATATTAACAACCAGAGGAGGAAGGATAAAGCTATTTATTATTATTAGTGTTAGTATTAATCATTATATTTGTTATTACAGTCTTTATTTGTCTTATATGTTATATTCTATTATAATGATTATTATATATTATACTCTATGCTATGTATTTGTTATAAATGTTTGTTGCTGCTATAATTGTTAATGATAATATCCAGAATTTATATAGCATTTAATTTTTACGTACATTATCTCATTTTATCTTCACAGTAACTTTATAAGGTAGATGCTATTATTATTCCCATTTTACAGATGAGAAAACTGAGGCAGACAGAGGGGTTAAGTGACTTGGTCAGGTCACACAGCTAACAGATGTGTGAAGCAGAGTCGAGCCCATGTCTTCCTAATATCAAATCCAATGCTTTATCTACCACACCATGCTGTCCCTCTACCGAAGAATAACCCAAAGGACAGGTGTCAGACCAAACGTGGTAAAAATCAATGTGAGAAACCTGCTGAACATCTGAAGCAATAGGAAAGCTGAATATCATGTAGCTCAATTAAAGCAAAAACAAACAAACCCAAGTAAATGAAAAGGAATTTAGAAAACAAAGAATATCAGAAATTCTATCTTCCTTTCATTAGCAATTGAAATCATATGTCAAAACATTAAGATAAGAGAAAAAGCCAGCATAGTACACAAAATAAAATGAATAATTCAATATCAATTTTTTTTTACTACAGAAGCTTGCAAAAAAACTTTTAAAAATCAGAGATGAGACAAAACCCCAAAGGAGGACTGTGGGGATTTTCTGGTCATCTATATAGTTGCAAGAATATCACCATAACAAAAACACAAGATAGATCAAAGAAGAAACTTTTGACACTGTTAACATAAGTAAAAGAATACTTACATAAAGGGAGATAACTAAACTCTTATCTTTTCTCCAAAACTGGAAAGTGACAGAACTAGATAAAGTCAATGACTATTGGCTCAAATGTCATAAAGGTATATGAATTACTAATAAAGCACTTTACCTTGGGACAGATAGGTGGCACAGTGAATAGAGCACTGGCCCTGGAGTCAGGAGGACCTGAGTTCAAATTTGACCTCAGAAAATTAACACAAAAAACTAGCCATGTGACCTTGGGCAAGTCACTTAACCCCAATTGCCCTCCAAAAAGCAAATAAATAAATAAAACACTTTACCAAATTCCTCTCAAATATAAACCTGAACCCATCTTTCTCAACAGAAATTATCATATATGTATTACCAAAATATGACAACATTATTGACCCTTCCAAATTTGGCCAGTCATATGTTTATGAGCTTTAAACAAAACGTCTGTATCTTGCATCACTTTTTTTTAAAGCAATTGGGATTAAGTAACTTGTTCAAGGTTACACTGCCAGTTATTTCTGGGTGTGGTGCTAAGTATCAGAGCCCAGATTGGATCCCAGGTCATCCCGACACTGGGGCTAGTGCTCTTACTCACGGAGCCACCTGGCCACCCCTAAGCAATTGGGGTTAAGTAACTTGCTCAAGGTTACAGGGCCAGGTGTTTCTGGGTGGGTCCTAAGTGTCTGAGCCCAGATTCGATCTCAAGTTATCCTGACTCTGGGGCCAGTGCTCTTACTCGCTGTGCTACCTGGCCACCTCTGTATCACTTTTTTTTTTAATCTGTAAACATAAGAAAAATATATTAATTCAGGAGCAAAAAACTGTGTGCCAAAAATCCCAGGGGTGTATAGAGCAAATTATTATCAGTTCAATAATTACTGAACAAGTTGCCAGAAAGTGCTGTGACTCGTATACAACCTTTGTGGATCATCACAAAACCTTCAACCAACTTCTGCACATATGGTTTATCCATCAACTGCAAATATATAAAATACTCAAGTGTAGCAAGAATGCTAATGTATTTGAAATCCACATAGAAAATTATTCTCTATTTAAAACATACATCAACGCAATTTTGTCAAGAACAATTCTTTAAAACAGGATTTTTCAGGTTTATGGTTAAAGCCCATTACAGTTATGCCTAGAAATCCACTATTATCTCTACTAGAACTCAGTGTGACTTCTAAATTAAAGAGGAAGTTGACAAAATTCTGGATATACACGGATGATGTCAAGTTATATGATTCTACCAAAAACCACATTAAACAGTGGAATGTTTCTGAAGAATATCAAAATGTCATTTGGACTGAATAAGTATAAAAATTTTAGCATATATCAAGAAAAAATAGATACTAAACACTTCAGGACTGAATCCAGAGTTCATATCAAACCACTGAACCAAGGTGATATCTACGAATAAATACCCTGGTCTTTTCCAGACAACACATATATAGCTTAAAGATATGAAGGAGAAAGCTATGGCTTAGTTTCTTAAGATTTACTGGTAAACTAAATTTAAGAGGATTCTCCAGGCAAGACATATCAAGTATAAATATACGAATGAAAAGGTTATGACGTGGTATATTAAGAGACTTACTGGCATCCTAAAATCAAAGCCAAATGATAAGAACATGTTTATCAATACATCTACAATGCCAGGTTTAATGTACATGTTATAAACCATAAAATTGGGAATCATAAACTTGGAAAGTATCCTGACAAAAACCCATAAAATATAAATGAAGAAGTGCATGTTACCTTAGGCAATGATAGAAAAGATTAATATTTGCTCATGAAAATAAAAAGAGAAAAATGAATGATGGACATTCTTTGAGCACATGACAAACAGGTCAAAAATCTGTTGACATACTTTTGGAAGAAGTTTCATTTCACCAAGCAAATAAATTGCAATAATAATAATTAATGATGATATTTATATTGCAATTACTTTGTGCCAGTCACTATGCTAAGATCTTTACAAATATTATCTCATTTAATCCTCACAACCTTGAGAAGTGCTATTATTATCCCCGCTTTTCGAGTTTAAGAAACTGAATCACAGAGGTTAAGTGACTTGCCTAATAAAGCAAACAAGACATCAAGAATGGTAAGTACCTTTTCCTATTCCCACTTAATTTTGCTTTCTGCTAGGTCTCTGTGTTTTGAAAACTTTTCATTTCTGTGAAACTTAGTTATTATTAGTATTTAGTATGGTGACATCTATTCAAAACACTTAGCATTTTTGCTGATCAATGTTAAGTCTGAGCAACAGTTTGGTTAGTGATAATGACCATGTTTGAACTCAGATCTTCCTGACTGCTTGCCCAATGCTCTAACCACTGCACTTCGCAGTCACCCCACCTAGATTGATAATAAATGCCAAATGTAACTAAAAGTAGTATGCCTGTGGAAAAAAATCTAAGGACAAATTCATGACATTTGCATGAACTGAGTCAACAGTATATCAGTAAAGAAGCATCCCACAAATATGTGAATCATGCACATTTTTTTGTAAAGACAGAGGGGCTTATGATGGCAATTCAGGACCATGTCATTAAGATTCTAGAATATAGAAGGGACATACTTAGGGAATCCGGTCTTAGTGATCACTGTAGATTAAGCAAGGGAGCCAGAGAAACTGCAAGACATCATCACAGGCAATAAAAATTTAGCACTACTTAATACTTAACAAGGTATAATCTAGGCTCTGGAATTATCCAATAAAAGTCCCCTCTCTTTCATCCACCATCAGATAATAAATCCTCATGCCATAAATACAGACCTCAAAATATTGTGGAGAACTCAACCAATAAGCTTCCTGGAACCATGGCATTATCACTCACCAAACTGTTGCCCAGAATTGCCCAGACATAGCATTGACTGACAAAAACTTGATAACAATGTTTTAAACAAAATTCCACCATACTAAAGATTAATAATTAGCAAGCCTCATAGAATGAAAAGTTTTCAAAACATAAGAGACCCAGTGGAGACAAACCATATGGGAACAGGATAAAGTACTTATCATACTTGTTGTTCTGTTTGTTCCTGGAGTTGTAGCAAGCATGCTTTCAGTGAGCTTACACAAGATAGGCATATGTCCAAATACTTCCATTCAACCTCCCAAAACCAGTTATTTTAACAACCTGTGAAAGAATCCACAGAACAATAAGCAGAAAAGAATAATCTCCAGATAGATTATTTCTGTCTGAACTCCAAAGAAGAAGATGAGAAGAATGAGATGATGGTGATAGTGATAGCGATGATGATGGTGGTGATGATGACAGTGGTGGTGATGAGGATGATAATGGTAATAATGATGATGGTGATGATGATGATGACAATGATGATGATGATAGT
>NW_027186304.1:41927705-41973366 GCF_028583685.1 Petaurus breviceps papuanus | reverse complement strand
GATGGTGAGGATGATGATGATGATAGTGATAGTGATGATGATGGTGAGGATGATAGTGATAAAAATGGATAATTGCTACCACAAATTACACAAAGGTTCAATCTATTCATTGATGCTTATTTTCAAAGAAAAAGATTATAACATACCATTGCAGGTTGCAAAATTTTAGCATCTCCCACACACCTGGAATGACAAAATGAAGTGGCAGGATTTATACAGTGGAAGCTTCATAAGCTAATGGACAACAAAACTTTGTGCTGCAAATATAACCCAAAAATATCATTAAGGATGAAAGAAATCAGCTGTACTGGAAATACAGCTTCATCACAGATCAAGCTATTGCCCACAACTGCCAGTACATAACACTGACCCAAAAAACTTTAAGAACGCTTTCAGCAGATGTTACCATACCAAATCCTCATAATTTCCCAACTATGGAGAATGAAAAGCTCTCAAATATAGAGACCTCAAAGAAGAAATCCAAAGCACGTAGGAACAACATTAAGTAATCATCCCTGTTTGATTGTTGGCTGTTCACTCCTGGATTTATCCCAAGATGCTGTCAGTGAGCTGACAAAAGATGAGCATACATCCCAATGCTTTTATTCAACTACAAAAAGCCACTATTTTATCCAGCTGTGCAAGTCTGCCAAATAATAAACATAAAAGAACACTATTAGGGCAGCTAGGAGGCATCACATGCACAGAGTCAAGAAGGGTCAACTTCCTGAGTTCAAATTTGGCCTCAGACATACTGGCTGTGTGACCTTGGACAAGTCACTTAACTCTGTTTACCTCATTTGTAAAATGAGCTGGAGAAGGAAATAGCAAAATGGCACTATTTTTGCCAAAAAAAACCCAAAGAACAAATGGGATCATGCAGAGTCAGACATGACTGAAATGGTGGTTATGGTGGTGATGATGATGATGATGATGATGATGATAGTGTTAGTGATGATGATGGTGGTGGTGATGACAGTGATAGTGATACTGATGATGATGATGGTTGTGATGATGATGATAGTGGTGGTGATGATGACTGAAATGATTCAACAACAACAATAAAAGAACAACTTCTCCCCGGACCATTTCTATATGTATTGTATCAGTTATAAGATGAAAGGAATGAGTAGGAAGAAATGGCGGAGGAGGTAGAAGAAGATGATAGAAGCTTTATAATGTAGTGGATAGACAGCAAAGAAAGTGTCAGCCTTGGAGCCAAAAAGACCTGAGTTCAAGTTCCACCTCAAACACAAGCTCACTGCATGACCCTGAGTAAGTCCTTTAACTCCTCAATGATCCAGACAACTCTTTAAGAGCATAAGTTGCAGAACAATGCTCAATCTGCTTTGGTGGAGTGGAATTCTTCACTGGGGGGACTCTACACTGATGAAATTACAAGTCCAAGTATAAAATGACAACAACAACCAACAAGGCAGCAAAGTGGCACCATAGTGCACAGAGCAATGAGCCTGGAATCAAGAAGACCTGAGTTCAAATCCAGCCTCCAAAACTTACTGACTATATATCCTTGGGCAAAGTAAGCCTCTATTGCCTCAGTTATCTCATCTGTAATATGGGAATAATAATAACACCTGCCTCTCAGGGTTATTGTGCATCTAAAATGAGACAATTATAAAGCACTTAGCATAGTGGTTGGCATACAGTAAGCACTATATGAATGTTATTATTATTATTAATTATAAGGCAAGTAGGTGATATAATAAATAGAGTTCTGGGCCTGGAGTCAGGAAGTCCTTAGTTCAAACCCAGGGTCATTAAATTACTAGCTGTATGACCCTGGGCAAGTCACTTCTCCTGTTTGCTTCAGTTTCCTCAACTGTAAAATGGGGATAATAATAGCACCTACATCCTAAGGATATTGTGAAGGTGAAATTAGATAATATTTGTAAACTGTTTAGTACAGTGCCTGCACATAGTAGGCACTTGAATATTGATTGACTGATACAGCACTCTACAATTACAAAGCATTGGTCACAATTTTCATGTCATCTGAAAATATATGCTTCATATAGTACTTGAAACCATGTCTTCATGAGTTAAGGCTAACAATTTTGCTACCATATTATCAGTCCTAGGCAAAATTAACAAAAAAAGACAAAGCCTATTGTCACTCCTTTCTGTTTCACTTGTATCACACTATCCCATGCCCTTATGTCCCCTGGCTACCTGAATTCTCCCCCACATCTGGGTTTCAATCATTGTGGCATGGTAGAAAGAGCACTGTGCTTGACCAAGTTGACAGGAATTCGTTAAGGTCCTACTATGTGTCAGGTACTGCTCTAAGCACCAGGAATACAAATAAAGGAGAAAGGGGAAAGTTCCTGTTCTCAAGGAGTTCGCTGTCTAATGGAGGAAACAACATGCAAGCTATGTACAAACAAGATAGTTATATAGATATATGTTAAATTGGAAATAATCAAATAGAGAGAAGGCATGAGGATTATGGGGTGTTGAGAAAGGCTTCTTGAAGGAGGTAGGATTTTAGCTGGGACTTGAAAGAAGCCAAGGAAGCCATGAGGCAGAGATGAGGAGGGAGATAATTCCAGGAATTTCTGTGCAGTAATTTCAGTCATGTCTGACTCTTTGTGATGCAATTTGGGCTTTTCTTGGAAGAGATATTGGAGTGGTTTGCCATTTTCTTTTCCAGCTCATTTTACAGACGAGGAAACTGAAACAAACAGGGTTAAGTTACTTGCGCAAGGTCACACAGATAATGAGTGTCTGAGATCAGATTTGAACTCAGGAAGATGAGTCTTCCTGACTACAGGCCCAGCACTCTATTCATTGTGATACCTGGCTGTCCATTAATTCCAGGCTTGGGGGACAGCTAACAAACATTCATGGAATTAGGAGATGGGGTCTTGTGAAAGGAACAGCATGAAGGCCAATACCACTAGATTCCAGAGTTTGGAGAAGAGAGTAAGATGTAAGAAGACTGAAAAGATAGAGAGAAGACAGTTTATGAAGAACAGAGGATTTTGTGGTAGATCCTGAAGATAAGAGGGAGTCACTGGAGTTTGTTGAATGGGTTAGATGGATGACATATTCATACTTATACTTTAGGAAGATACCTTTGATAGATGAGTGGAAGATGGATGGGTACTGGGAGACACTTCAGGTGAGAAGAACAACCAACAGGCTATTTTAATAGTTTAGGAATGAGGGCCTGCGCCAGGATGGTGGCAGAGCTAGAGATAAACTTGAATATACACATATATGAGAGATGATACAAAAGTATCAAGAATCAACAAGAATTTGGCAACTTATTGGATATGGCATATCCACTATGCCACACTCACCTAGATAGTGAGTCTAGGGGACTGAAAATAGTGATTTGGCAATAAAAGGGAATCCTGGAAGAGGGGACAATTTGGGAGAATAGAGAATGATTTCAGTTTTGCACATTTTGAGTTTAAGACTGGATATTAATAAGACATTCAGTTTGAAATTCAATAAGCAATTGGAGGTGCAAGTATGAAGGTCAGGAAAGAAGTCTTAGGGTTGGATAATTAGATCTGGGAATCATCTGTATAGAAATGATCATTCAATCTATGGGAGCTAACTTCATCTTGGTGTTGGAAGATCTGAGTTCAAATCCCAGTGCTACAAATTATTCCTCTCTGAGTCTCAGTTTTCTCATTTGCAAAGTGAAGGCATTGGGAAGTAGGTGATCTCTAAGGTTCCTTCTGGCACTAAATTCTAAGATCTATGTTCCTAGTTCTAACCATCCCTCTCTAATCCTCCCCTCACTCCTGGCTTCCACAATTCACTACTGACCACCTGGGCTCCATTCCTCCAGGGTCCTCCTGAGTGTCTGAAACTAATCTAATCAATATATAATATTATATTATATATATATAATTATATTATATATAATCAATATATAATCTAATAAATTCTAAGATCTATGTTCCTATTAGTTTTTAACCATCCCTGTCTAATCCTCCCCGCACTCCTGGCTTCCCTAATTCACTACTGACCACCTGGGCTCCATTCCTCCAGGGACCTCCTGAGTGTCTGAAACTAATCTAATCAATTAATTCATAATAAGTTATCAATTACTTATTTTTTTAAATATCAGAAAGCAGAAGTAGCAGTGTCTATGGCAGTCTTCCCATCAGAGCCAGCTTTTCCAATCCAAAGGTCATTTTACTCATAAGAAATAATTCCCCAATCTCCTTATATCCCATGATGTCCTTCACTCCACCTGAACCACAGAGGTATGGTCACACTCTGAAGCTCACCATTACCCACAGGTGTTCCACTTCCTTAATCAAAATCTCTGACATTCCTCTATCTGATCATAACTTTCTATCGTTCCATCTCTTCCTTCGCCTCACCACTCCTTATGTTCATGTTGACCGCCAATCCTTCCACCCTTGAGTACTTTCTCAATCCATTAACTCTGCTTTGAGTTCACTTTTCTCCATTTATAGTATCATATAGTTAGACATTTCAACTCCACGAGGTCCTCTACTCTGTCAACCATCTTATTATTTCTTGATGTGCTTCAGTCCTGGATTATTTCCATCATCTGCTTCCTCCATTCTTATTCATATGCTGCTGAACAGAACTGGAAGAAGACATGCAATCATGCTGAGGAGGTACTTTATAAATTGGTGTTATCAAACTTCAACAAATCCCAGATGGACTGCAAAGCAATGCTTCTGTTGCACCCTAATGAATGCCCTATGTCACTTCTCCAGAAATTACTCCAAGCTGTCTCTTCTCTAATCAAACCTCCAACACTTCCACCTCCCTTTCAACAAAGGACATTGCCTAATTCACAGAGAAAATTAAGGGGGCTCCCTCTTCTCTCTTTCTCTGCATCTCAAAATCCCATGATGTTATCCTTTATCCTCCTGCATTCCCCTTGCTTCTATAAAGTTGCTCTTCTCTTTGCCAAAGCCAACCCAACTAGGTCTGTACTTGAATCCATCTTCTGTTTTCTTTTACAGGTTTCAGCATCAATCATCCACTGTCTTTATAATCTTCAAATTCTCCCTTATCAACTTGTTCTTTTCCTACTGCCTTCAAACATTCCCAAGTTTCTCCTATTCTTAAAAAAATTCACTAGACCTTACCATCCCCTCAAACTATCATCCTATATCTTTTCTCCCTTTCTTAGCCCAATTCTCAGAGAAAGTCTGCCCTCATTGCTTCCATTTCCTCTCCTCTCACTCATTTCTCAACCCTTTACAATCTGGCTTCTGACCTCATCAATAAACTGAAGTAGTTCTCACCAAAATTATCAAGATTTTTTAATTGCCAAAGTTGACCATTTTTAACTAGGTTCTCATCCTACTTGACCTCCTTCCTGGGCTTACTCTCTCCACCTGTATATGTCTCCTCTCTAGGTTTTGATAATACTCTCTCCTCTCTCTCCTCCTACCTGTAGGACCACTCTATCTCAGTCTCCTTTGCTAGTTCATCACCCATTCTGTGTCCCTATCAGTGTTCCCCAAGGTTTCATTCAGAGCCCTTCTTTTCTCTCTCTATAATCTCTCAATGACCACATCAGCTCCCATGAATTGAATTATCATCTCTATACAGATGACTCACAGACCAATTATTTCCAGACCCATTCTCCCCTGAGCTTCAGTCTTAAATCACCAGTTGCCTATAGGACCTTTCAAACTGAATGTCCCATAGAAATCTCTAATTCAATATATCCAAAACTGAACTCATTGCTTTTCCCAAAAAATGGAATCCCTCTTCTATATTACCCTGTTTCTAATAAGAGCGTCGTCTCCCAATTAGGTAGCCTTGGCATTCTCAGGAACTCTCACCCTTCTTCACCCTATATATCAAATAATTTGCCAAACACTGTGCTTTCTACATCCACCAACATCTCTTGCATCTGACCTCTCTACTTACACATATACCACCTTAGTTCAAGCCCTCATCACCTCTAACCCGGATTCTTGCAATGGCCTCTTACTCAACTTCCCTGCCATCACTCCCTCACCATTCTAGTCCATCTTACACCTTGCTGCCAAAATTATTTTCCCTAAGTGCAGGCCCAACTGTATGACTCTCCTATTCAATAAACTCCAGGAGCTTCCTTTTCCCTCTATGATTAAATATATACTCCTCTGTTTAGCTTTTTAAAACCCTCACAATCTGGCTCCAAACTATCTTTCCAGCCTCAATGGACATTATTCCCCTTCTTGGACTCCGTGACCCAGACTTCGCTATCTTTCTCACACACCACATTACATCTCCCATCTCTTTGCCTCTGCACTGGACATGTCCCATACCTGACATGAACTCCCTTCTTACCTCTGCCCTTCTTCCTTCTTCTCATTCCTTTCCTTCTCTCAAGACACAGTTCAAGTACCACCTTCTACATGAAGCTTTTCCTAATCCCCCCACCTGACAGTGCCTTCCTTTCCAAACTGCTTTATATTTCTTCTCTTTACATTTATTCTGTATACAATTACATATTCCCTTGTCATATCTCCTGTTAGAGGAGCTGAGATCATTTCATTCTTTGCATTTCTATCCCCAGTTCCCAATACAGAGCCTGGGACATAATAGGCACTTAAACAATGCTTGGTAATTGAAACAGAAAGAAGCTCCTACCATCATTGCTGCTGGAGAAATAAGGGAATCTCTGTTCTGTCCCGTGTGCTTCCTGGTAGGCTTCCCATAGGTACCTATGGATCTATCACTCCAGAGCCGGATAGGGAAAGAAGAATAAATATTTATGTAGTGCCTGCTGTAATCCAGGCATTGTGCTAAGCTCTTTTACTTTCTTGCTTTTTTACAATATTATCTCATTTGATCCTTACAACAACCCGGCAAGGTAGGTGTTATCATTATCAGCCTCATTTTGCAGTTGAGGAAACTGAGGCTGAAAGGTTAGGGTCATATAATCAGTAAATATGTGAGGTTGGATTTGAAGTCAGGTGTTCTTGTCTCCAGGCACAGCACTCTGTGCTCTACGATGCCACCTAGCATCCTAGATAATACAAGAGAATCCAAATGTCCTTTGCAGTATTGCTTCATAGATAATCCTTTGTAGGTACCTCACTGATCTGAAATTCTCCAAACTATCTGGGATGCAGGGTCCCATTGACAACATGACTAGTAGGGGCAGCTAGGTGGCGCAGTGAATAGAGGACCGACCCTGGAGTCAGGAGGACCTGAGTTCAAATGTGGCCTCAGACCCTTAACACTTACTAGCTGTGTGACCTTGGGCAAGTTACTTAACTCCAACTGTCCTGCCTCCCTCCTCCAAAAAGCAAAACAACTACAATGACAACCCAGTTTTCCCCATCCATCATCCAGGTTTCATAAGGAACTACTGAAGTAGCATAACACAGATATTCAAATATCAAACACTGATGTTTTTTGGTCTATAATTCACTTTGATTTTGCTAGGAGTGAAAATTGAAAGGAAGCCTTTTAAGCTGGGCATCTCAAGAAAACACCAGCTTGTATGCAGCAGGAAGGACTGATTTGAATTCTAAGAGGTTTTTCCTTGAAATGAGCTTTTTTTGCAGAGGTTATAAAGGCAAGAAAAAAAGATAAAAGGGATCAGAGTTCCAGATAGAGTTTAGAATGTCTTAAAAATCAAATACAGTCATGAAATGATAGGCGCTTAGGCACATAAGCACACAAAAGAATCTTGGCCATCCTTTCCTTTCATTAAGATTTCCATTTCTTATATTTTGAAGGCTGATGTCACAGGGTGAATGAGCATATAGGGTGCCTCTGGGGAAAGTTCATAGGGGACCCAGTCAGGGCTGGCTCTATCATTTAGGGAGAACAGGCAGTTGCCTTGGGCAGCAAAATATTAGGAACAATGAAAATGTGTAGTGACTGTATATTGTGTGAGTGACTTCAAGCTTGGGGGGACAGACATTTTCCAGTCCACCTGGGGCAATAAAAGCCTTCATTGCCACCACTAGATTCAATCAGGGACACACAGTATTGATTTCCAACATTAAATTACACTGAAGTTTTTATTATTGGATACAGATATTTCCCATTGTTTATAACGTGGACGTGTGGATGGAGGGGAGGAGAAGAGAAAGAAAGGAAAAGATGGGTGAGGCACATCAATGGCTGCAACATCAGATCTCAGAAGTCTTTCAGGACAAGGAAGCCATCTATTTTCACAGTTCTGTTATCTGAATAGGGACTCTGTTGCCCTAAGTTGGGTCCCCACTAAAATTCCCTGAATTGCATTTTGGACAAACAGAAGGCATGATCTGAGTGAGGGTTTGCCAAATTTTTATGCATGGTCACAATCAAAGAATGCAGAAGGATACTTAAACTTAATAAGAATTGTTATTTTTGCATGAAAATAGTATTCTTGAATTATGTCAAGGTATTTTTTTTTATCTTCTTATAAGAGCAGGGGCATTCTTGGAGCTTGAAATAGATGCAGATACTGTAAGTTGGAATGGTTGCTTGTTTCCACTTGGTTAACAAGGGTATTTGTCTCTAGTGCAAATGAAAACACAAGCTTGAAATAGATGCAGATACTGTAAGTTGGAATGGTCGCTTGTTTCCACTTGGTTAACAAGGATATTTGTTTCTAGTGCAGATGAAAACACAGACAACACACAATTCCCTTTCCTGCCAGAAGCTGCTCTAATTTTGTTCCCCCCCACCACCCAGATATAATAAAAATAAAAATGGAAACATCTTTTTAATCTTTGAGTAACAAAATGAGCACTCAAACTACTCACAGATGAGGTGCCACAACTTGAGAAGGTAACAGCCACATTGTCTGTCCGTGTGTAAGATTTCCCATTGTAGTATAAGAAGGCCAAGTCAGCAACTAGTCAGGCACAGTTTTTTTTTTATTCCTTGAATTTAACTCATTACTTCTGAGGTTCTAGGAAATGCTATAGTGCTATAGAACGGGGGGAAGTAAGATGGTATGTTTCATTTTCTATTAATCCCTTAGGCTCTATTATTACACAGATGATCAAATACTATTGTGATCATTGATCTGAAGTTGTTCAACTATCAATCATTAATTACCAAGCCACTGATGGATTTCCAGATGGTCAATACTAACGGGCTGCCTCAATAACCAATATAACAGCATCAAATAAAGGATTCTATTATTAAGACAACTGGATCAAATCAACTACACATGAACTTGTCAGTAAATCAGCAAAGGAAATGATTGTTTACTTATATAAATGTGATCCAAATCATCTGTGTTAGCTACTCATATTCAAAAGAAACATGTTATTGGTCTAGAGATCTATTTGGCAGCTAATTGTTAAATAGAGAGAGAGAATTCACTCTGTGTGTGTGTCTGTGTGTACATATATACATGTGTGGGTGGTGTAATGGTAATATAAATGGGAAGATCTTTCCCATCCATTAAAAGGCCCATGTGACTTGCTTAAGTCACATAGTAGCCTAAATCACATGAGTTTGAGTCACATGAAGCCTATGGTGGGAGGAGCTTGCTGAATGGATAGAAAAGGAAGGGGTGGGACAGGCAGCATGGAACAGGAAAAATCAGAGCTGGAACAGAGCCCAGAGGAAGTTGACCAGAGCAGTTAGAGCTGAGGGAGAGAGAGGAAGCAGGCATCGAGCTGTGAGTATTCGTTTGTGGGAAGGCCCTAGCAGGAGGAAGGCTTGGGAATGGAGGTGATCCCTACAGTATTATTGTGTATAGATTTCTTTATTGCTATGATGGATTTGGCTTTCTGGTGTTGGAATTCTGTTTTCTGGTATTGAATAAATGTTTTGGTTCTGTTTTCTTTGTAGAGAGTCTGTTATATTTTGCAATTCAGAATTATGCCAGCATATTCATAGCCATCGTAGGTGCTGTGAATATTGTGTTAGCGCTACAGGAGCTAAGGATGGTCCAGACCTGTGATTTCATTGGTGTAGGGAACTCCCAGTGGAAAAACTTCCCCTACCAATGTAGATCAATACCTGAAAAGGTATTGCAAATTATAGTTTTAGAGATTTGCCTTAGGTACAAAGAAGTTGACTTGCCCAGAGTTAAACAGCCAGTTTATTTAGGAAATGGTACTTGAACCCAGATCTTCCTGAGCTTGAGACCAGTTCTTCATTCATTATGTCACGTTGTTTCTCATGTTTCATAATATAATTAGACAGTGGACAAAAGCATCCACTCCTTAGGCAATGAAAAGAGTACTCAGCTAATTCAAAACTTACATCGACTTCAGGACATATGCAGACATACTATAATTGTTTGTTTGTTTGCTTTTGGTAAAGACAATTCCTTCTTAATGGGTTATAGAACTGATGTATTCAAAAGGCACTGGTCAGTCAGCTTTTGCCCTTTTGTCTGTCTTACCTGCTAGCTGCTGTTTTGGTGAGAGGCAGTGGAATAAAGGGAAAGGCTTCAGTCTCTTTCCATCTGAAGCCAACATGTGACTTTTGAATATGAAGCCCTATTCTTTTCTTCTTTGTGTTTATTCTTTCCTGTTTGCAATAAAGGAGATTGCAGATAATTATGACCTTGTGAGCTTTGAAAGGTCAAGAGAGTAAGCCAGGAGGCTCCAAGAAGGTCCAGGAACATATTCCATAATGGGTTTTGGAGTCATCCAATCCAGCATAGAAGCCTTGAGGAATGACTTTAGGGACCCAGCCCAGCAATATACGAAACAAGGACTCACATAGCAGCTATGCCATATTTGGAAGTGAACTTGGTAGGACAAATGCCACGTAAAAATTTGTGTTAAGTCTGAGCCCACTCTCCCTAGAAGTATGCTTCTAGTTGTTAGAGGGAAATTATTTCTGTCTGTCCTATATCTTTGTAGTGAATATCCCTTTTTAAAAGCTAATTAGTGTTAACTGGTTAAATGGAACTGGGTATTAATCACCCAGTGGTTCACAGAGTAAAGAACACACAGAAGTAAGCTGGAGCCACAGTATTGTAGAAAGACCCTCAGACATATCAGAGGTATCTCCTAGAATTCTAATGAGGAGATATAGTTAGCCTTGCTCTGAGAAAATGAGTCCAGAGTCATCAACCCAATAATATCTGTGCCTTGAAATTTAACTACATAAAACAGAAACTTAATATGGTACATTTTACCACATTTACAGCGTCTGGTTACTGACTCAAAGGTATAAAGGAGTTCTCTTGTTTTTTCCACTCATCTCAAGCTTGTTCCTTTATTTACAGAACTAATTCCTCACTAATTCATATAAAGTCTGTGCTTACATTATGGAAGATATTAGCCTTCCACTTTTCAGTCTTAATCAAATTAATTTTCCAAATTCCAAAAAGAATATTCATAGCTATGATCAAATAAACTGGCTGGACTGTGAGGCATAAAAGAAAACAAAGGGGAGGGGGGCAGAAGAATAATCAAACAAGGTAAATGATCACCATGGAAACTACATTGCTATCACTGATGTATGAGACTACAACACAGTAGTACCAAAATGTTCAACTTCCTTCCATCGCACAAATTCATCTACTAACAAAAAGAATCCTTCTTTAAAAAAAAAATCCTACAGCTCCTTGATGGTGTAACTCACTAGAAAAAGCTGGTACTCCCCCCAGCCCCACCATCCACACCAAAGCTCAATTGATAGCTGTTCCAAAGACTGATAAATGTCAGAGTAATTGCATGCTTGGCAACTGTTTATTTTGATTCATCCATTTAGAATCTCATTGCCAATACTTGATATAAATTCATATATACAATACAATACTCTGAGGGAGGAGGGAGGAGGAAGAGATATGAAGAATGAGGTGCAGGAGGTCCAAACAAGACAGTCTGATTAACACTTGAGCTTGTGTTTTCAGGGCAAAAAAAGTAATTTGGCATGGTTTCTACAAAGAAATGTAATAATGAAAGGAAAAGGGAGGGAGAGAGGAGGAGGCAGAGGTAAAAGAGGAAATGGACAAAGAGAATAATGAACTTAATCTGGTCTCTGGGGCAGAATCACACATAGTATATAACAAGCAGCCTTCTTTCACTACTGGCCATGACACTTTCAAGAGAAGCTCTATGAGCAGCAGGGGAAAGAGCTATCACAGAGAATTCAGAACCTATTGAATGCCCTTAGGAGAGTGCCCAAAGTAGACTCCTCATCACCTTGTTGGAGGCAGGAACAGAGTGACCCCAATGGAGAAGTAGCTACTGGGGAATAAATTATCTATGCCCTGTCTCTTAAACCATGAGCAAATCCACAAAGTAATTTAATAGTATGTCGTTCTCTAACCTGTAAGTGGAATTACCAGCTTGATACGGTTGTCAGGTCCCAAGTCTTATTTCTTATACTAATACACAACTGCCTCACTAAGCATTACACACACACACACACACACACACACACACACACACACACACACACACTGTATCTGATTCTTTACTTTCAGTAGTAATCATAGCAACTGGGCTTGACATCAGTAGGAACCACAACTCCGGATACCCCGAGTCCTTTTGGGAGGCTGTCCTTTGATAATATTAAGAACAACTAAAGGGTGTCATGATTACAAGGCAGAAGTCCCCAGAACTTCAGAGCTCACTAGCACTCCCATGGGCAACTCTTGAATGGGCTATAATTTCTCAAGAAGGGAGATGAGTAGGGCTTGTTTGTGCCTGTACCAGGATTACCATGCCAAGTATTTAAATGTCAGAAGGGAGTTAGAATTCCAGAGTTTATATTCCTTTCCTAAGACTTTTTCCTGTTACAGGGATTTCAATATCTAGACTTTCAACAAATGTATTAAGAGTTTGCACTTCATATAAAAATGGAACTGAGGATTTTTGATGGGAAAACAGGAACAAGAAAAGACAATGGTCTGTTCTGTATGTGGCTGCGTGTAGACAGGCACAAAACAGAAACCTGAGATTAAAGATCTGAAATACTTCAAATCTGATTTTTTTTAATCCGACCTTTTCAACTTCATAAAGATTCTATTCTTTCTCTTGACCTTCTGTGAAGGGCAGTATATACAGCAGCAATGTGTCATTTTGTGTAACAGAACCCATGATTTAACTGGCATAGAGAACTCCCAGTGAGAAAACTCCCTCTACCACTGCAGATCAGAACCTGCTCAGCACCTTAAAGTCTTAATAGAGTTTGTGGGAGCCATATGTACATAACATATTTCATTAGGGTATGCCCCCAAGGAACAAACTTTTTTGGAAAGACAGTCATTGAATATTCAGTCACAAGGGATGTTATTCTTATTCATCAAAACAAACAACCTAAAATTAAATAAACTTACTTTTTAATTAACAATTGAATTTTACTTTTAGAAATACAAAGTTTGCAAAAGCTTCTTTTCATAGAATCCTTCCCCTAAAATATAGAGCCCTCTTTTCAGCATTGGCTAAAAAAAAGCATTTTTCAAACTGAACTCTCCCTTAAACCCTACTTTGCTATGAAAGGGCCAGCCAATGATGGAGTTTAAGGCTTGGTGATCAAAAGCTTTTCCTTTTAAAATGAAAATTAGGTGTTTTTTGCCTTGCCAGTATCAACCAGAGCCCCAGGGTCATATACTAAAGACTGAAGACTGAAAACAAAATAGCCAGAGGAGTCAAAAGGAGAAAACTGGCCTGGCTGCAGTGGACTAGCAGCTTAGATAGGAGCAGAGTCCTCCTGAAGGCACAAAGGAAGACAGCAAACAGCCTGTTTGACACCAACAGGAACTGGGCTCAGCTGAGCAGAAATGTCAGCAGAGCAGGTGAGATGGCACCATGGAAAGGGTGTTTGAGGGGCCCCACACTGTGGACAACTAACTCCCTGGTTGGGCCTCTTCCTTCCTCGAACCTCAAGGAAGAAACAGAAGCTAAAGGAGTAGGAAGAGAAGGAAAGAAGCAGGAATAGAGGAGAGGTGGTTGTAGCAATAGAGGCCCCCAGAAAATGAGAAAGGAGTCCCCACATCTTGTGGGCTCTGGATTCAGAAAAGCCTCCTGGCAACCTAGGGGGTGCTACCTGAGGGTTTGAATGGAGTAGAATTAGAAAAGCATGCATTAAGTGCTTAGTACATACAGGGTACCATGCTAAGTATTGAAGACACAAAATACAAGCAAGTCCTTTGCCCCCAAGGAGATTATTCTAAAAGGGCAGTAGTTCTTTTACATATGTGTGCGTGTGTGTGTGTGTGTAAAATATTTTATTTTTCCCCAATTACATGTTAAAATAATTTTTAACTTTTTTTTAAATTTAGAGTTCCAAATTCTATCCATCTCCCTCCCTGAGATAGTAAACACTCTGATATATGTTATACATGTGCAGTCGTGTAAAACATTTCCATATTAGTCAAGAAAGAAAGAAAGAAAGAAAGAAAGAAAGAAAGAAAGAAAGAAAGAAAGAAAGAAAGAAAGAAAGAAAGAAAGAAAGAAAGAAAGAAAGAAAGAAAGAAAGAAAGAAAGAAAGGAAAGAAGGAAGGAAGGAAGGAAGGAAGGAAGGAAGGAAGGAAGGAAGGAAGGAAGGAAGGAAGGAAGGAAGGAAGGAAGGAAGGAAGGAGATGAGAAAAATAGCATGCTTCAGTCTATTCAGATATTATCAGTTCTATCTCTGGAGGCCGGTAGTATGCTGAATCATGAGTCCTTTGAAATTGTCTTGGATCTTTGTATTGCTGAGAATTGCTAAGCCATTTATAATTCTTCATCATACAATGCTTCTGTTGTGTACAGCATTCTCCTGGTTCTACTCACTTCACTTTGCACCAGTTCATGGAAGTCTTTCCAGGTGTTTCTGAAATCATCATGCTTATCATTTCTTATAGCACAATAACATTCCATTACAATCCTACACCACAGATTGTTCAGCCATTCCCCAATTCGTGGACATCCCCCCAATTCTTAGCCACTAGAAAAAGAGCTGCTATAAATATTTTTGTACAAATAGGTTCTTTTCCCTTCTTCTTGTATCTCTTTGGGATACAAATCTAGCAGTGGATTTGCTGGATCAGAGTATATATACCATTTTATAACCCTTTAGACATAACTACAAATTGCTCTTCAGAACACTTGGATAAGTTCACAATTTCACCAAAAATGCATTTGAAGGGCAGTAATTCGTAACCTGAGGCCTGTGAAACTGTTTCATTGTTTTTCAATATAAGTGATTTCTATTGTATTATTATATATACATATATAATTTTACACATTTAAAAATCTCATTCTTAGAAGGGATCTGTAGGCTTCATCAGACTGGCAAACGGGTGAAGAACTATAAAAAAGGTTAATAACTCCTCTAGTAGGGGATGACAACACACATAAGGAGAGCTGTTCCAGAAGGAATGTTTTGATAATGTTACTTTTATTACTACTTTTAGAGTTACAGTAGGAAAGCGGGTAGGGAGTATATGATCTAGCTATGCAGCATGAGTATGGCTGGGGTATAGCTCAGAGGGTTTGGATCCGGGTTCTATAGAGAGAATATACACCAATCTGAAATCCATAGATCCAAGGAAGGGAACTTAAGACAGCCAGGTTGGAGTACAGGAAAATGGTGACATGAAAATACCCAGGGATTACCTGAGAAGTTAAGTGATTTGTTCAGTGTCACACAGCCAATTCATGTCAAAGGCAGGAACTGAACCCAAGACTTCCTAACTCCAAGCTGGTTCTCTATTCAATGCTTCCCTAAGGAAAGACATACATCACAATTATAGTTCAATATAGCATCAACCTCTTTCTTCAATTGACTTAGAAGTTATTCTTCACTATCATAAGATTGATGTTGTACATTTTTTTTCAGCCATGTCCCATTCTTTGTGACCCCATTTGGGGTTTTCTTGGCAAAGATACTGGAGTGGTTTGTCGTTTCTTTCTCCAGCTCATTTGACAGATGAGGAAACTGAGGCAAACAGGGTTAAGTGACTTACCCAAGATACACAGCTAAGTAAGCATCTGAGGCTGGAATTGAACTCAAGAAGATGAGTCTTCCTGACTCCAACCTGGCACTGTACCACCTAGCTGCCCATCATGGGATTACACTTTACTAATACACTTTTGGGTTACATCAGGACTGATCATTGTACATTGAGAACAGAATTGATAAGTTTCAGGGGAGCCCCTCCCAACCATTTCCACCAGGCCAGAGGGGATTATATATTGTATACTCCATTGTACCTGTAGTAAAGGCAAAAGAAAAAATGACCTTGCAGCATCAACTTGACCTGAGAGATGAAGAAGAACGGCAGAGCCCAGATACACTTCTAGGGCAGCATGTGCTGCCGGGGCTGGGGGCTTTAAGGAGGAACAGGCTATGGCTTGTCGGGGTTGATAATAATGGCATCTGGCCTGCCCCTTTACTGTTCATATGGGTATTAAGCCCACCATATTATTCTCATTTGCCTCATGGTAAAAGGTGTTGCCAAACAAGTTCATGTTTGCTCAGGGTCAGGTTTGCTCAGGGTCAGGTTTTGTTTTGATCAGGGCCTATTTACTCCCTATCATATTCCCCACAGAGACTGTTCAAAAGCTTTTCAGCTCTCCTCCAGCCCCTGTCTCTATCCCCACCCCATCCATCTCTGCATAGAACAATCGGCTCCTTTACTGAGAAGTTCAAGGTCATCTGATAGGATCCCCTTCAGTCGAAGTCCTTCACGCCTCTAAGGTGGATAGAAGGGGGGAAGGGAAAAGGGAGAGAGGAATAGCTGGAAGGTGGATTTCTACTTAAGTGCTTTTCACATAGACCTAATAAATGTAGCTTCTGTTTGTGTTAGGGCTTTGGCAGAGATCTGCTAATTACAGGTCAAATGCAGTTGAGCAAACTTAGCCCCACCTGTTGGAGGAAAGGTACAAAAATCCCAGGAGAAAATAAGTGGGTAAATCCACCTTAAATAAAACATTACTCAGTAGCCCCTAGCAATTGACCCTCTGACAAGAAAACATAAGAGGCAGTCAAAAGATATGCCTAGCAGCAAGAGTAACAGAGACCTGATGACCTCAGCTCCAAGCAAGTGTGGAGGGCAATGGGAAATTAATAAACATAACTTTTATATTAAGCCTGCAAAGTGTTTTTACACATCATCGAATTCTCACAACAACCTTAGGAGGTAGGTGCTATTATTATCCACATTTTACAGAAAAAGAAACTAAGGAAAATAGAGATGAAGTGACTTGCCCAGGGTCACATAACTAATAAGTGTTTCAGGTGGGATTTGAACTAAGGTCTTCCTGAGTCCAAGTCCAACACTGCATTCATTATACCACCAAGTTCCCTCCTGCCCAACAATGGCAGCAGACCTGGAGAAAGATTTATCAGGTAGTATATTCCTTCTGCCCCACCATGTGATCTATTCCCAAAACAGACACATGAAGGAATATTTAAGCCAAACAGAACCGATAAGTTTATAAATAAATATAAATAAGTCTATGATTTAGGTGTACGATAAGAGAGAGGAAATGGAGAAGGAAATGGCAAACTTCCAGCATCTTTGCCAAGAAAACCCCATGGACAGTATTGGCATAACATGGTCCCAAAGAGTCAGATAGGACTGAACAACAACAATAAGAGAGGATTTTAAGTTACAGATTTTTATCACTGCTTTTTCTCTTTGGGAATACCACTGGCATCGATGAATGGAATCATCCCCATGTATGGTCTTTCAAATACCATGTCCCAAGGCACAGATTCACTCCCTCTCTCATTCTCCTGCATATCACTACTATACTCACTCTTACATTGAATCCGTATCTGAAACAGGCTGCTTCACTTTGAATCTCACTGCAGTACACTCGAATCAAAGCCTCTCCAATCACTTGTGTTGAGGCTCCAAATAGACCACTACCAGGTCTGAAGTTACTCCCCAAGGATAGGCCTAGGGAAGTTTAGTTAGACCACCTTGCCATGGCCCCATCCACAACTCCTCTCATATTCATCCCCTTTTCTCTAGTCACACAGGCACCACCCTACTTCAGGCTCCTCTGACCTCTCTCCTAGACTGCTTTAACAGCCTCATAATTGTTGTCCTTGGATCTTCTCCCCTTTAATTCATTCCTCACACAGCTGCTTAGTGATCTTCTGAAGGCATAGGACTGAAGGTGTAATTTCTTCTGTTTAAAATCCTTCAGTGGCTCTCCATTGCCTATAAACCCAGATGTATCAGACACTTGTCCTGTGGGCAGCATTGCAGACTACCACACTCTCCAGTGCTTAGGGAACAAGATTAAAGTGCAATTGGGAAATATTTAACAAGAATGAGTAAGAATACAACAGAACATAGATGATGTCAAGGTGAGATTTTCTAAGTCGATACATGGCCTTCGCGGGATCCTCACTGATGGTTTAGTGGCCCCTGCTTCGGTGTGAGTTTGACCCTACTGACCTAAAGGATAAAATAGAAACTCCTTTAGAGAGTCAGCATTTTAGGGATGTCACAGGCTGGCTTTCAACTACCTTTCTAGTTTTATTTTACGCTACCCTTTCATAAGCCCCACGTTCCCATCAAACTCTATTGCCAGCCTTTCTCTGTATCTAATACTCCATTTCTTACCCCTGTACATCCACACAAATAATTCCTCATGCCTGGATTCCTCTTGTTTAACCTTCTCAACTCCAGAAGTTCTGAGCTGGGCCTTCCCCCCAACTCATTCTGACTGGCGAGTACCTCATGTGGCCCATTTTGTCATTTTCTACTCATCTTCTCATCAGTTGAATTGTTCTCCATATCTACCTTCTGCTGTCTTCCCCTATGGTATTATAATAAAATCAACCAAACTATTGCTAGGAGGTGTCCATCTACTCCCCTGTGGTTCCTCACTAGCCCTCCCCTCCTGGTCACGATTTTTTCTATGAGTTGTCAGCTCCATTAGGAAATAAAAGCCTTAAGGAGAAGGATTATTTTTGCTTTTGTATCTTAGCCCTTAGAATAGTGATTGGTACACAGTAAGCATGTCATAAATGCTTTTGTAGTATACTAGATAGAAGTCTGTGTCTAAAGTCAGGAAGACCTTGTTTCAGATATTTACTAGATGGGTGACCCCTGGCAGGGCAGCTAGGTGGCACAGAGAATGGAGGCTCCAGGCCTGAAATCAGGAAGACTAATTTTCCTGAATTCAAATCTGGCCTCCAATACTTACTAGCTATGTGGCCCTAGGCAATTCATTAACCTATTGCCTCAGTTTCCATATCTATTAAATGGGTTGGAGAAAAAATGGCAAACCACTCCAGTATCTTTGCCAAGAAAACCCCAAATGGGATCGTGAAGAGTCTGACCCCACTGAACAAAACAACCGATTCTCAGCAAATCATTTAAATTCTCCAACTCTTTTAGTTCCATCATCTGTAAAATAAAGGGAATAGTTGTACTTCCCTCGTGAGATTGTTGTGAGAATCAAATGCTATGAGACATTGAAACCACTCCGTAAACCTTAAAGTATATGTAAATATTAGCTATTATGAGGATTTATGCATTGCCCAACCCTGTCTTTCCAAATCTCTGTGTTCCTTAAAGGCTCAGTTCAGGTTCTACCTCCTCCTTGAAGCCTTCTCTGACCCTCCTAATTGTTAATGTTCTCTCCCTCTTCAATTTTCCTTGTTCTACATTATTTATGTGCTTGCTTAATAAATACATGTTGACTGAACAGTCTGTATACAAATGTCAGCTCCTTGAGGACAGAGACTCACGCCTTTGGATCCCCAGTGCCTATAAACCATTACCTTACACACAGCAGGCGCTTAATAACCATTGGTTGAATGAAATTGAATTAGGTTTTAATGTATTACAAGTTCAGTAGGAGTAAGTAATATGGCGGTAGCCAAAAGAAGCTGGTGCAATCTTGGGCTGCATTGATGAGGGGCCTGATGTCCATGGCTGATGTTGTCAGTCAGGTGACAGGCATTTATTGAGTGTTTACTATGTGACAGGTACTTTGCCAAGTGCTGGGGATATAAAGGAAGATTAAAAAACTAATCCATTAATCTAGTCTAATCCATTAATCAATTGGAGAATGGTTCCTATTCTTAAAAACTCCAATCAATTCCTTACATATCTTGGAAATGAGACCTTTGTCAGCAAACCTTGCTGCAAAGATTATTTTCTCACTTTCCAACGCTTCCCTTCTTATTCCAACTACACTGGTTTTGTAAAAAGGTCTTAATTTTATGTAATCAATATTGCTCATTTTCTCTTTTGTGATCCTCTCTATTCCATCTAGTTATGAACTGCTACTTTCTCCGAAGATCAAGGTAATCTTCAAAGGGTAAGCTCTTCCTTGCTCATCTAATTTGTTTAGGATGTCTCCCTTTATTCACAAAAGCCTCTAATACTGTGACCTGGCTTGCACTATTAGAAACTGACATCTAAGGGTGAGGATGAGAGTAGTTCATCCATTAGGCCTTAATAGCTGAGACTGCTTTCTAGAATGGCAAACATTCATCAATTTCTAAATTTACATTTTGACCAACAGGAACCATTGTATCCACATTTTCTGGTTTCACCATAACATAGATGTCAGGCATATTTATAACTATACATATCATGGAATACCATGAGATATGGTAGCAGCAAATCAGTTCTACTGGCTGCAATCAAGAATTTTGGAGAAAAATTTTATCTGCTCATTCAATTGCATTAGTACCTCCAGCAGACGGTCCCCACCCATTACTGGTGTCCCCTCCACAAATCTGCTCTCCCCAGCTACTTAAGTTATTAGTAATATGCGCTGAAGGCTATTTGTGCAGCCTGTGTTCAGAGGGGACCTCTCATGAAAAGGTGCTGCTACAGGATCTAAAGGATCCCCTCTTCTTTCACTGTAGTGTGCTCCAGGTTTCTATTCCTGAAAAAACCATGCCCTCTTGGGGATCTGATGATCTCTATGAGTTACTGGAAAGTGAATGGTCTTCTACACCCAGTGATTCACGGCTCACAGTGATCCATTCTGATAGACAAAAATATGAGGCCTCACTTTTCCTGGACAATAGATAGGAAATAGAACAAGATAATCAGTTACCCATGACACCGGGGTTCTCCCCCTTGATGTTTCACCTTATGGTGATGGGGCTTTGTTTTCCCACAAAATTCCAGGCAGGCAATGCCTTTTCATCATTCAAGAGCAATGTCATCAGTTGGGGAATGGCTGAATAAGTTGTAATATATGATTATGATGGAATACTACTATATTATAAGAAATGATGATCTCAAGGATCTTAGAAAAATATGAAAAGATCTCCATGAAATAATTAAGAGTGAAATGAGAAGAACCAAGAAGATACTCTATACAGAAACAGCAATATTGTTTTAAGAATGACTTTGGGTGAATAAATTATTCTGACTATAATAAATGCCCAAATTAACTATAAAGGATATATGAAGAAAGGCACTATCCACATCCAGAAAAAGAATTGATAAATGGACCTATATAGAGAATAATTTTACATATATATACATATATATATAGCTATTTGCTTATAATGATAGCCATCTCTAGGGTGGAAGGGTGGAGAAGGAGTGTGGAGAAAAGTTGGGAAGAAAAAACAAGAAATTTACATGATAATTTTGTCATATATTTGAAAGGAATAATGTATTGTGCATAGTAGATTTGCAATTTCATGTGCAACGATCTTTTTATTGTACTGTTATGGAAATGATTGTTTTATTCCATAAATTACAAATAAAATAAATTTAAAAAAAAAAAGAACGTCTTCAGCAGTCTAGAACAATGAACAGATTGACAAAGAAGCCCTTACTTCAAGAACCCACAAATCCCCCACATTCACACATGCCTTTACAATTTGTATTGACCACGTTATTTTGTGCAATTCCTTTCCAGAGCTAAATCAACTCCGAGATCACCATGAAGTCCTTTGATCAATGTTAATGGTATATGTTTTTGTTTTTGTTTTAAATTAACAAGTATGCCTAAGTAGGACTTGACAGTGCTTTTAATTATGATTTTTTTAAGTTTTTTGTTTTTTTTTTAACAGCTTAACAAAGTTAAACGATTCCTCTTTAATTTAAAAAAAAAAGTGGCATAGCCATTCCATATAATCTCAACTCCATAAAGGCATTCAGGGCACATGGAGAAGCTTGTTCGTTTGTTGTCAGTGGTATCCTCACTTGGTTAGTTTCAATCTCAGCTACTGAGCTTCCTATAGGTTTATTAACCTGGTTTTAAATGTTTATTATTTTTATTCCTATAGAATTCATTCCTATCAATCCTTTTCAACACTCCTGGGTCTGCTTCTTCCCTTGGTTTGGTTCTTTCAGCTCTTGCATGTTCAGTTTACTGATACTCAGCATCACTTTCTGTCCCTGGTCCTACCTTACTCACGATGGAATTTTAATGTGAGCTCAGTTACCCACCTCATATAACATCAAACCACCCCGGCTCCCACTGGGTCATCACCATCTTCCTGACCTATGTCTTGCCGTTGGATGGCAAGATGACTCTTGGCGCTAATGACATTGCACAGCCCTGCCTCACTTAAATCCAATTCACTTGCAAGTCAAGACATCAACCTCCTGATGTCATTGGTTCTCTTCCAGAAGGAAGCAGGAACACCACCACCCCTGCTTCCAGGTGCTCAGTAACTATCCCCATCCACTGTACCCTGAAAGGAAGATCTTGATAACATGACAGCTGACAGCCTGTCAGTGAGGAGCAACATTGAACGTTAATTTCCTATCCAATTATAGATTCCAAATTATATCTCCTTCCCTCCCCCAACCCACTCTCAGAAGCTGGAGGCTATTAGCAGGTTCAGCCCCATGTTCTACCTTTAGGCATTGGTTTTTGGAGTTAACCCCTTGGCAATATGTGGGAAGAAAGGAGAAAGAGGCACTCCAAGGTAAGACTGAAGATTCTGAATCACACTATCCCTAAACATTGAGAGGAAGGAAAAAGAATAGTTGTAAAATATGGAGTTGACAGAGAAAAATTATGGAAACGAGTAGGGCCCAGAACTATGACACAGGTTAAAATTAATTGGGTAAGTGTCTTCACTTCCCTAGGTCACAGTTCCCTTATCTATAAAATGAGAAGGTTGGAGCTTCCTTCAAGCTTTAAATCTATAATCATAGGATTCTGTGAAATAAGTGGTCAGCAAAAAAGGCAGGGGAGGAAAGTAGTTTAAAAGGCAGCTCAGAGTCTCCTCTCAGAAGTGTTTGGGGGACCCTCCTGCCATCGTATTTTAACAAGCTCCGTTAGGTTAGTCAAGGAATTAAAGAAAGTCTGTAAAGCAACTAACAGTTGGATGAGAAAGGGGTAGAAGAGGTCCAACTAGAGTGGCCTCTTAGAGTACCATATCAATAGAGTCCCAACTAGTCACACTCATGCTTAAGGGCCATGAATGCTGCCTAAACTGGTAGTGTGAGGTTTAGTAAGTAGACCTCCACTTAATAAAAGAATTTATTCTGTGAAGTTTGGATTCAACCAAAGGGCTGAACTTGAGGACCTAGAGCACCACATGGGGCCTTGAGGCCACAGGTTCCCCACCCCTGGACTAAGCAAATGAACAGACAATAAGAACTCCCCACATAGGAGCAGCTAGGTGGCGCAGTGAACAGAACACCAGCCCTGGAGTCAGGAGGAATTAAGTTCAAATCCAGCCTCAGACACTTAACACAAAAACTAGCCATGTGACCTTGGGCAAGTCACTTAACCCCAATTGCCCTCCAACAAAGCAAAAAAAAAAAAAGAATAGACAATAAGAACTTAGGAAAAGGTTTGACAATGCTGGACCTACAGAAGCAAAAGGAATTAAGTGAAAACATAAAAGAAAAGAGAATAGAGTTATTAATCTAATTAATTAGGAAATAACCTGGCTAACATGAATAACAAGGGAGTCTAGAAAACTAGAATAAAAGGTTCCAAAACAGTTGCTTTTCAGAAACATTAAAGGAAAAGAACCTAAAAACTCAGAAACAAAAGAAAAATGAATTGAACAAAATCAAAGGACAACAAGATTGGAAGAACACAAGAGCCCTACAAAACAAACAACAACAACAAGACCCCTGAACTTGAAGACAAAAATGTGAAGGAATAATCTAAGGATTATAGATTTAGAAAAACTTCACGATAAAGAAAATATAAATACCATATTTCAGAAAATCATAGAAAAATTGCTCAGAAATATCGGAAGTAGGTAGCAGAGTACAGATTGAGAGGGTACAAAGAGCAATAATAGAAAGGGAGAAAAACAAGTTGAATTCACCAAGACACATCATAATCAAAATTCTGAATTACAATGGCAAAAAAAATTGCAGGCAACAACAACAAAAGAAAACTTTTCACCTTCAAAAAAGAATCAATTATAATGGCACTGAATTATTCCTTATTTATAAGCAAAGCTAAGTGGCACAGTGGATAGAGCACAGGGCCTAGAGTCAGCAAGACTTACCTTCATGAATTCAAATCTAGACTCAGAAACTGAGTAGCTGTGTGACTCTGGGCAAGTCACTTAACCCTGTTTGTCTCAATTCCTCATCTATAAAATGAGCTTGAGAAATAAATAGTAAATCACTCTAGTATCTTTGCCAAGGAAATGCCAAATAAGGTCACAAAGAGTTGGACATTACTGGAAACTAAACAACAAAAATAAGAAAAAACTGGAATATTATATCTCTAAAAGTATTGCTTGGCACCCCAAAATTACATCCTGAGAAACTGAGTCTAAAACATGCAATAAAATAATTACACATTGAGCAAAAAGGGAGAATTTTATTAATTCCTTCAAAAGAATTCAAAGGTGAGCAGGATACTCAACATATGAAATGACCAAACAGAAGAATAGCAGTGGAAAATGAAGAAATGAAATGTTTATTTTCATGTTGCTAGGGCTAGAAAAGGGCAAGAATGTAGGGTGTGAATTATCTTTTGTTTGTTATTTGCTGTGCTTTGGGATTAAACTTACCAAAACAATCAAAACTTAATGCTGTGAAAATATAAAGAATAAGCTTGCTCCAAAGAAGAAATGTGAGAAAATGACTCACCCTGATCCTTTGCAAAATTCAATGTGCATAACTGTGGAATATAATGTATTAATTACATCAGATTTTCCCTATATGTCCATAAGTTTTGCTGGGTTTCTTTTAATCTTCCTTTTTTTAAAAATTCTTTATTATAAAGGTTGGTTCTCTAAAAAGAAATGGGACATGGGAGTTTAGATGATAAAAACAGAAACATATTAATAAAAATCTATTTTAAATAAAATTTTCATATTGAGATTCTTTGAGAAGTCAATGACAACATCTATGGGCTTAATAGAAAATCTAAGGAGCAAAACTATAACTGGAAAAATCAGGAAAAGAATAGAAGGAGGGGTGGCTAGGTGGCACAGTGAATACAGCACCAGCCCTGTAGTCAGGAGTACCTGAGTTCAAATCCGGTCTCAGACACTTAACACAAAAACTAGCTGTGTGACCTTGGGCAAGTCACTTAACCCCAATTGCCCTCCAAAAAAGCAAAAACAAAAAACAAAACAAAAGAATATAAGGAAGAATTAATATTTGGGGAAAATAATCTCATTCTCTAATTAGTATATCAACATAAACAAGTAAATGGAACAAAATCTATCATATTTTAGGAAACTATGGAAATCAGGACTTATATTCACAATTTAAATAAAGCAACAGTAACAATGATAATGTCAAGAGAGACCCAGGAAAACTATAATGCTTAAAGGGACCAAAAATATTACAAAAATATTAGTAAATTATAATGCCCCAAATTACATAGCATCTAAATTCCTCAAGAGAAAAGATACAGCTGAATAAATCCAACAGAAATATATGTAAAAGAAAAATACAGATCTGGACACACTCTTGGAAAATTATATTTGGCTGACCTATGGAGATGGCTGAATTGCATTATTAAGGCAAACATATACCCCATGGTACATTTATAAAAATTGACCATGCGAGATTATAAAGAAATTACAAAAAATTACTGAACATCTTTTATAAAAATATTAATGAATAAAATAAATAATGCAAAAGATATAGACCTAAATAAACACTAAGTATTGACATCCTAAACAGTGAATGCCTCAAATAATAATAGAACAATAAATAATTATGTTAAAAATAATGAGAACAATGAGATGATGTTGAAAAACTTATGGAATTCAATCAATGCAGTCCTCATGGTAAAATGTATGTCTCTGAAAACATTAACAAAATAGAGAATCAACTTAACAGTCAATAAAAAGGCTAAAAGAATAAACAAATGAGCAACTCTAAAAGAAATATAAAAGAAGAAATCTTTAAATGAGAGGAAAAATAGATAAGCTTAAAAACAGACTATAGAACTGAAAATACTAACAAAAATGGTAAAGCATCAGCTACTCTGATTAATTAAAAATAGAAGAAACTTAAATTACCAAAATAAAAAGGGAACAGGTGAATTTCTATGCCTGCAAAACTGAGAATTGAAATGAAGTTAATTTATCTATAAAAATATAAAATATACAAACTAACAAAACAGGAATTATCTTAAACATACATGACTTAGAAAAGGAAATGAAGAAACCATACATGAATTGCCAATGGAAAATAAGCTTAGAGTCAAATGTATTATATCAAGAGAATTTTATCAGACTTTTAAAGTGGAATAAAAAACCTAGGCTACAAAAAGCATTCTCAAAAATATAGACAGAAGGCTCCCAACCCATTCCTTTTTATAAGGCAACTACCATCCTAACCCCCAAACAGGGAGAGACAGAGAATGAAAAAGAGAAGTATGGCAATGTAGGGATGTAGAACTGACCAGTTACCGCGTCTAGAATGTACTCTCTTTTCACCATCACCTCATAGTATCTCTCACTTTAAGAGGCAATTCAAGTACCACCTTCTAGCTTTTCCCATTCCGTCACTCCACCCCATCCACAACTGCTAGAGCCCTCCTTCCTTAACTATTATATTGAAGTACTTCGTGCTTATTTTATATTTATTACATATTTTCATTTGGCATACATCCATTATATGTGTGTATATATGTATACCTATAAATATACATATAGACTTTCAGATACCTCTTATAGAATTTAAACGCCTTAGGAGCAAGAATTGCTCCATTTTTGTCTTTTTATCCCAAAGCACATAACACAGTTACAAGTATGCAATAAGTTCTTAATAAAAGAATGTTGATTGATTGATTGAATTATTCAGAAAATAATTTCATGTCACAAAATTGATTTCATGCAAGCGAAACAAGAATTGATCAACATTAGGTAAAGTGATCAATATAATTAACCAGATAAATAAAAAATACATTGTTTCAATAGATGCCAAAAATTTCCTTTAACAAAATGTCTGTTTATGTTAAATATCCCAAAAGCAATAACAAGTCATTGTAGGAGCTTTCTTTATATGATCCAAAGTTTATAGCTAAAGCTAAGAGCTAGCATTATTTACAATAGTGAAACTAAGATCTTTGTCAGTACATAGAGACACAAGGCATGTATGCCTCCTCTCCCTGCTGTTATGTGATGGCATAATCCTAACAATGCAATCTATAGAAATAATACAATAGAAAAGGAAGTGTAAGCACTGGCAAAAATGAGTCAAAATTATCTGTATTTGCAAATGATGTGATAGACTTAGAAAATTCCAGAGAATGAGTAAAGAAATAAATTGGGAGGGGAATATCTCTACTATTTTCTTCCCAATTTTTAACATTTTTACTTAAAGTTTTGAGTTCCAAATTCTGTCCCTCCTTCCCTTCCTCCCCTCCCCCCTCTCTGAGATGATAACCAATCAGATATACATTATACATGTGCAGTTATGTAAAACATTTCCATATTAATCATTTTGTACAAGAAGACTCAAATATAACAACAAAATGAAAGAAAGTTAAAAAGCATGCTTCAGTATTCAATTCATATCAGTTCTTTCTCTGGAGGCAGATAGTATGCTTCATCATTAGTCCTTTGGGATTATCTCTGATCATTGTCTTGCTGAGAAAAGCTAAGTCATTCACAGTTCTTCATCGAACAATATTGCTGTTATTGCGTAAAACATTCTCCTGGTTTTGTTCACTTTACTATTGTAGGTCCAACACAATATTCACAGCTTCCACAGTGACTACAAATATGCTGGCATAGTTTTCAATTGCAAAATATAACAGACTCTCCATATATAAGACAGAAGCAAAACATTTATTCAGATAACAGAAAAACAAATCCCAACACCAGAGAGTCAAATCCATCATAGTAACAAAGAAATTAATACACCATAGCTCAACATAGAGCCACACCATCTTTCAGCCTTCCCACAAACAAACACTCACAAGGTTAGCTGTTACAGCAGGGGGCAACACTCACAAGCCTAGCTATCTCCTTGGGTTCGTCCTCTCCTCCCTCCAGCTCTAACTGCTCTGACTCCCAGCTTCCAGTGGGCTCTGCTCCACCCTTCAAAAAGCTCCTCCCACCATAAGTTCCATGTGATTACATTTGGCCTAATAGGGGGCAGAGAAGTTCTTCAAATTCCCTTAGGCCTATTTAGCAGCAGAGAAGATCTTCAAATTGCCATTACCATTACAACTATGCATCAATTCATGTAAGTCTTTATAGGCTTTTCTGAGATCATCCTGCTTATAGAACAATAATATTCCATTACAATCATATACTACAGTTTATTTATCCAGTACCCAATTGATGGTCATCTCTTTTATTTCCAATTCTTACCTACAACAAAAAGAGCTGCTATAAATATTTTTGTATGAATAGGTACTTTTCCCTTTTTTTAAGATTTCTTTGGGATATAAACCTAGAAGTGATATTGCAGGATCAAAGGGTCTACCCAGTAGACCTAGCCCTTTTGGAATAGCTCCAAATTGCTCTCCAGAATGGCTGGATCAGTTCACAACTCTACCAACAGTGCAATAGTATCCCTGTTTTCCTACATCCCCTCCAACATCCAACATTTTCTTTTTTTGTCATATTAACCACACTGATAGATATGAGGTGGTACCTCAAGAGTTGTTTTAATTTATATTTCTCTGATCAATAGTGATTTAGAGTATTTTTTTCATATGACTATGGATAGCTTTGATTTCTTTGTCTAGAAACTGCCTATTCATGTTCTTTAACCATTTGTCAATTGGGGAATGACTTCTATTTTTACAAATTTGACTCAGTTATCTATTTATTTGAGAAATAAGGCCTATATCAAAGATACTTGTAAAATTTTTCCCAGTTTTCCATTTTCCTTATATTTTGGTTGTACTGCTTTTATTTGTTCAAAAATTTTTTAACTTTATATAATCAAAATTACCCATTTTACATTTTATAATGCTCTCTATATCTTCTTTAATCCTAAATTCTTCCCTTATCCATGAATCTGACAGATAAACTGTTCCATGTTCTCTTAATTTGCTTACAGCATCCTTTGCTTGTAAATCATATACCCACTTTGACCTTATCTTAGTATACAGTGTGAGATATTGGTCTCTGCCATACTGTTTTCCAGTTTTCCAAGCAGTTTTTGTCAAATAATGAATTTTTTTTCCAAAAACTTGGATCTTTGAGTTCATTATATACTAAATTACTATGGTCATTTACTATAATACAATTTGTACCTAAGCTATTTCACTAATCCACCACTCTACTTCTTAGCCAGTAGAACCATATTGTTCCAATAATTACCACTTTATAATACAGTTTGAAAACTAGTATGGCTAGATCACATTCTTTCCCATTTTTTTTCATTGATTCCCCTGATGTCCTTGAGCTTTTGTTCTTCCAGATGAATTCTGCTATTATTTTTTCTAACTCTATAAAACAATTTTTGATAAGTTTGATTGATATGGCACTGAATTAGATTAATAGATTGATTTAGGTAGAATTGTCATTTTTATTATATTGACTAGGCCTTCCCATGAGCAATTAATATTTTTCCAATTGTTTAGATCTGAATTTAATTGTGTGAAAAGTGTTTTACACTTGTGTTCATATTGTTTTTGGGTTTGTCTTGGCAGGTAGATTCTCAATCTATATTTATATTATCTGCATTTATTTTAAATGGAATGTCTCTTTCTATCTCTTCCTGCTGGACTTTGTTAGTAACATAGAGAAATGCTGATGATATAGGTGGGTTTATTCTCTATTCTGCGACTTTGCTAAAATTGTTAATAATTTCAAGTAGATTTTTACTTGGTTCTCTAGGATTTTCCAAGCATACCATCATATCATTTGCAAAGAGTGACAGTTTTGTTTCCTCATTGCCTATTCTAATTCCTTTAATTTCTTTTTCTTCTCTTATTGTTGTATCTAACATTTCTAGTAGAATACTAAATAATAGAGGTGATAATGGACATCCTTGCTTCACTTCTGATTGTATTGGTAAGGCTTCTAGCTTATCCACATTATAAATAATGCTTACTGATGCCTTAGATAAATATTACTTATCATTTTAAGGTAAGCTCCATTTATTCCTATTCTTTCTAGTGTTTTTAATAGCAAGGGGCACTGTATTTTGTCAAAGGAATTTTTTGCATCTATTGAGATAATCATACTATTTTCACTGATTTTGTTATTGATACAGTCAATTGTGCTCATAATTTTCCTAATATTGAGCAAGTCTTGCATTCCTGATATAAATCCCACCTAGTCATAGTAAACGATTCTCTTGATATATTGCTGTAATCTCTTTGCTAGTATTTTATTTAAACATTTACATCTATATTCATTAGGAAAATTGGGCTATAATTTTCTTTCTCTGTTTTGGCTCTTCCTAGTTTGGGTATCAGCACCATATTTGTGTCATAAAAGTAATTTATTAGTACTCTTTCTTTGCTTATTTTTCCAAATAGTTTATGTAGTTTTAGTATTAATTGTTCTTTAAATGTTTGGTAGAATTTGCTTGTGAATCTGTCCAACTAGTCCTACAGATGTTTTCTTAGGAAGTTAATTGTTGTCATTTCTTTTATAAAATTGTCGATTGTTTCAATGATTTGTTCTTTGACCCATTTGTTTTTAGGATTACAGTATTCAATTTCCAAATAATTTTTTATCTCTTTCCATTGTTCATTAATGAATATATTTTTTATTGCCTTATAACATGAAAAGTATGCATTTACTATTTCTATTTTTCTGCATTCGATTGTGAGGTTTTTACATCCTAATGCATGGTCAGGTGTAGGTGCCATGTACTGCTGAGAAAAATGTATTTTCCTTTCTATTCCCATTCAATTTTCTCCAAAGATCTATATCTAACTTTTACAGAATTTTATTCACCTCCTTAACTTCTTTCTTGTTTACTTTCTGGTTGGATTTATCTAGTTATGAGAGGGGAAAGTTGAATTCCCCCACTAGCATAGTTTTATTATTCATTTCCTCCTGCAACTCATTCAACTTCTTCAAAAATTCTGATGCTATACCATTTGGTGCATATATGTTTAGCATTGATATAACCTCATTGTCTGTGGTAACTTTCAGTGAAATAACTTACCCTATTCAACCTCCCCACTCCTTCTTCTTCCAGTGCAATTTTCTTTCTCACCCCCTTTATCTTGTTTTTGTGGATATCATCCCATCAGATACCCTATATTCACATGCTCTATCTATATATACTCTTTATATTTGCTCTTATAGCAATAAAGTTGTTAAGAGTTACAAATATTATCTTGCCATATAGAAATATAAACAGTTTAACTTTATAAAATTTATGTTTTCTCTTTCTTCTTTCTTTTTTACTTTTTATGTTTCCCTTGAGTCTTGTATTTAGAGGTCAAATTTTTTATTCATCTTTGGTCTTCTAATTAGAAATGCTTGATAATTCTCCATTTTATCAAATATCTATTTTTTCCTAAGAGATAATATTAAATTTCCCAGGGTAGGTGATTCTTGGTTATAGTCCTAACTCTTTTGCCTTCTGGTATATCATATTCCAAACCCTGTGGTTCTCTAATATGGAAGCTGCCAAATCCTGTGTAATCCTGAGTATAGTTCCATGATATTGGAATTGTTTCTTTTTGGCTGCTTGCAATATTTTCTCCTTGATCTGTGAACTCTGGAATTTGACTCTGATGTTCCTGGGAGTTTTCATTTGGGGATCTCTTTCAGACAGTGTTTAGTGGATTCTTTCTATTTCTATTTTACCCTCTGGTTCTAATATAAGAGGTCAGTTATCTTTGATAATTTCTTAAAAGATGTTGTCCAGGATTTTCTTTTTCTGGTCATGACTTTCAGGTAGTCAAATAATTTTTATATTATCTCTCCTGGGTCTATTTTCTAGGTCAATTGTTTTTCCAATGAGAAATTTCTCATTTTCTTCTATTTTTTTAATTTTGTTTTATCATATCTTAATATCTCATAGAGTCATTTGTTTCCATTTGATCAATTCTAATTTCTAAGAAATTATTTTCTTCAGTGAGCTTTTGTACTTTCTTTTCCATTTGGTCAATTCTATTTCTCAGAGAGATTTTCCCTCAGCAAATTTTTGCATATCTTTTCCCATGCTAGTGAGTCTTTTCTATGATTCTCTTGCATTACTCTCATTTCCTTTCCCAATTTTTCTTCTACTTCTCTAATTTGCTTTTTCTTTTTTTAATTAATTTATTTATTTTTAGTTTTCAACATTCACTTCCATAAGATTTTGAGTTCCAAATTTTCTCCCCATTTCTCCCCTCTCCCTACCCCAAGATAGCATGTAATGTGATATAGGCTCTACGTGTATATTCATATTGAACCTATTTTCACATTAGTCATATTGTAGAGAAAAATTAGATGGAAGAAATCATGAGAAAGAAGAAACAAACAAAAAAAGAAAAGAGAGAGAGCAAATAATATAATCCAATATGCATTCAGACTATAGTTCTTTTTTCTGCATGTGGACAGCATTTTTCATCATGAGTCCTTTGGAGCTGTCTTGGATCTTTCTATTGATAAGAAGAGATAAGTCTATCAACGTTAGTCATTGCACATTGTGGCTGTTTCTGTGTACAATGTTTTCCTGGTTCTGCTCATTTCACTCAGCATCAGTTCATTCAAGTCTTTCCAGGTTTTTATGAAGACTGCCTGCTCATCATTTCTTATAACACAATAGTATTTCATTACATTCACATACCACAACTTGTTTAGCCATTCTCCAACTAATGTGCATCCCCTCAATTTCAAATTTTTGCCACCACAAAAAGAGTTGCTATAAATATTTGTATACAAGTGGGTCCCTTTCCCATTTGTATGATCTCCTTTGGATACAGACCTAAATGTGGTATTGCTAGGTCAAAGGGTATATACATTTTTATAGCCCTTTGGGCATCTAATTTGCTTTTTCAAATCCTTTTTAAGCTCTTCTAGGAGTTCTTTGTGAACCTAAGACCAAATTACATTTTTATTTGAAGCTTCACTTCTAGCCATTTGACACTGTGGTCCTTTTCTATGTTTGTGCCTTGATCTTCCCTGTCATCATAGTAATTTTCTATAATCAAGTTCTTTCTCTTTGTTTGTTTTGCTCATTTTTCTGCCTATTTAGTGACTTGGTGTTTTTATGTGAGCTGGGCTCTTGCCTGTTCTGACCCAAGCTTTCTGTGCTGGAGCTCTGGGTTTTACTGCTTGCTTTCACTGGGCTTCAAGGCTTAGCTACTTGCTTTCTCTGGAGGGTAGGTTTCCCTTTTGGCTTGTATTGGGGGGTGGAACCCTGTTGGCCTACATTAGATGTGGGGTTTTGTTGCTGGTCTGCTCTGGGGCGTGAGGCCTTGCACCTGGGTCACTATGGTACAGAGTCATTCTGGTGGCTGACCCCCAGAAAAGGATCTCGTCACTGGTCTGCCCCACGGGTGGGACCCTGCTGCTGTGTTGCTATGGAAAGAAGGTCTCTCTGCTGGTAGACCCCAGGGGTGGGGTCTTGCTGTTGGCTAACCTTGGGGTGGGGTTTCACTACTGGTCAGCAATGGGGTCAAGGCCTTGCTTGTAGCTTGTGCTGGGGTTGTGGTCACTGGGGTGGGGCCTCACTGCTCTCTGCACAGACTGCTTACTTGCCTGCTGGTTTGCAGGAGGGCAGGGGACCTCTCTGGTGGAGTGTCCCAGGCTTGGAGTCTTACTACCGGCCCCCTGCTGTGAGGTTGGCTACTCCTGCTGCTCTTGGTCCTTACCCCCCTCCCACTCTAGTGAACATCCTACATAAGCACGGAACAGAAACAATCAAAACAGTAGCCAAATGTTTGATAAACCCATGGACCAAGCTTACAGGGGAAGTATTAACTTTTAATGGGCAGCTATGTGTCTTGGGCTTAGAGTCAGGAAGACTCATCTCCCTGAGTTCAAATCTGGCCTCAGACAGTTACTAGCTGTGTGACCCTGGGCAAGTCATGTAACCCTGTTTGCCTCAGTTTTCTCATCTGTCAAATAAGCTGGAGAAGGAAATGCAAACCATTCCAGTATTTTTACCAAGAAAACCCCCTGATGGGGTCACAAAGAGTCAGACAGGACTGAGCAACAATGCTAACTTTTTGACAACTGCTGCAAAACAGTTTGGTAGAAATTAGACTTAGACAACAATCTATACCATATAATACAATAAGCTTAGATTTAGACAACAATCTATACCATATAATACAATAAGCTCAAAAGAGACATGAACCTGAATATAAAAGTTAGACAAAAAACAAAAGAAAGTACCTTTCACAACTATGGTGAGGGAAAAAATTCTAAACCAAACAAGGAATGAGGAAATCATAAAAGATAAAATGGGCCACATCAATTAGATGAAATTCAAAAGTGTTTGTATTAGTAGAATCAATAATGAAAATAAATAAGAAACAAAACTATAGATTGGGGGAAAATTGTTTAACTCAAATGCTGACAGTAAAAATCTGACAGCCAAGATACATAGAGGATGAAGTCATCAAGTCAAGTGAATAAGTATTTATTAAGTGGTTACTATGTGCCAGGCTCTGGGCAAAGCACTGGGCATAAAAATGCAAGCAAAAAGAAAGACAGCCCCAGCCCTCAAGGAGCTTACATTTTAATGGGAGAGGACAAGACAGAAAAAGTAAACTGAAAGAGATATAAGGTGCCCCTCCACAAATTCTGAGCGTGAGAAGAGTGGTGAAAAAAGAAGTCTGAAAATTTAGGAGCAGAGCCCACAGAGGATCGAAGGAATAGGCAAATTAATAAAAATATTTAACATCAAGAGACAAGTGGTCAAAGGATAACAAACACTTTCAGGAGAATTGTAAACTATAAATGACCTTTTGCAAATATGTTCAAAATAAATACTAATAAATATACAAATTTTTAAATTTCACCTCACACTATAAAAATTGGCAGATGACAAAAATGGGAGTAATCAGTGGTGGAGTGGGGAACTGAGAGGAGATATTTTTCTAACACTCTTGGTGGAACTATGAATTGGTCTGACTGTCCTAGATAACAATTTAAAATTTTACTAAGAAAGTGACTAACCATACCCAATGATCCTTCTGAATATATAGATACAGATACAGATACAGATGTGGACATGGACTTGAACAGGGACACAGACATAGCTATCCTAAGGAAGTAAGAGACCAAAGGAAAAAAAAGGTCCAATATATAAAAATAATCATCACAATATTCTTTGTCGTAACAAGGAACTGGAAACAAAATGGGTATCCCCTGATTAGAGAAGACTAGAAAAAAAGACTATGGTATATAAATGTAGTAAAATATTTTACGTTAAGAAGTGACAAATGTGAGGCATTCAGAAAAACATATGAAGATTCATATAATCTGATGCAGAAATGAAATAAATATAAGCAGGATCAAAAGAACAATCTAATTAACCACAACTTAAATGAAGACAATATTAAAAGGAAATGGAACACTAAGTAAATGAAAAACCAGTGATCATCTGGGGGAATCAAAAAATAATGCATATCTCCCAAAGTAGCCCATCCTTATTTTTAGAGATGTCTATTCACCAGGAAATGCTTTCTTAAATCAAGTTAAAATCCGTCTCTCTGTAACTCATAGTACCATAGATCTAGAGATGAAAGGGACCTCAAAGACAATGTCATCCGACCACTATGATTTCTAAATTAGAAAACTAGGACTCGGGGGGTTAAATGATTTGCTGAAGTCAAATAAGTGGTGTCAGAGACCATTGCTCCTTTTCTACCTCCTGGGACCAAAGCAAAAAGGTAAAATCCCTCTTCCACATGTTGACTCTTCAAATACCCAAAGACAGCTAACACGTCTCTCCTACACCTTCTTACTTCCAGGCAAAGCTTCCCACTTCCTTCTATCAATCCTACCCATGTCTGGACATTCTCCAACTTTTCTCTGCCCTTCTTAAAATGGGGCATCCAGAACTGAACATGTCACCCCACCTGTAGTCCCAGACATTATGTGTCTCAATGCAACATAAGATTGCCTTAGCTTCTTTTTCTGGTGGCAAAAAATTGGAAATGGAGGGGATGTCCATCAGTTGAGGAATGACTAAACAAGTAATGGGGCACAAATGGGATAGAATACTGCTGTGCTGTAAGAAATGACAATGGGGACAGTTGCAGGAAAACCTGGGAAAACTTGTATAAGTGGATGCAAAGGTGAGCAGAACCAGAAAAACAATCCATAAAATAACAACAATATTGTAAAGACCAGTAACTTTGAAAAATTAGGGAATGCTGACCAAACAATGACCAACCACTATTCCAGAAGACCCATGATGAAGCATGCTGCCCACTCCCTGATAGAGAGATGGTGCAGTGAGAGTTGCAGTCTGAAACATATTTTTTGGACATAGCCAATGAAAAAAAATAATTGTTTGCTTGAATATCTGTTTGTAAAGAGAGTTTTGTTTTTCTTGCTTTCTCAAGAGGGGGGGAGATCAGAAGCAGGAGGGAGAGAAGAAAGATCTTCATTTGAAAATAAAATAAAATATTAAAAAAGATTGCATTAATTTTTTCGGTCAACAACATTTCCTGAGGATTCACTCTTATCCAAATACCAAAACTGTTCAGATAGAGTCATCTGGTATTTTTTTCCTCACTAGTATAAAAGTATCACAAAAGTTTATCATTTTGATGGATAAAAGATAATATTAGCAAGAAAGTGGGCAAAAAGCATATATTAAGCACTTATGTGCCAGGCACTGTGCTGGAGAACAAAGAAATGCCCCTGACCTTAACTCACAGTTTAACAGGGGAGTTGTTGTTTAGTCATTTTTCAGTTATGTCCAATGCTTCATGACCCCATTTGGGGTTTTCTTGGCAAAGATACTGGGAGCGGTTTGCCATTTTCTTCTCCAGTTGATTTTACAGATGAGGAAACTGAGGCAAACAGAGGTAAGTGACTTGCCCAGAGTCACACAGCTAGCAAGTGTCTGAGGCTGGATATGAACTCAGGAAGATGAGCCTTCCTGACTCCAGGCCTGGCACTGCACCCACCTAGCTGCTGCTCTGACAGTAGAGCTAATATATAAATAATTATGTATATACAAATTATAAACAAGCTAAATCGGAGCTAATCTCAGACGGAAGGTAACTAACTATGCATGAATATCAGGGGTCAGTGTTAGAACTTTGGTCCTTTTTACATCTTTATTTTTTTTAGGATTTTTAGGATGGAGTTTTTAAGTAATGGGTTCTCTCTCCTTGGAGGTCTTCAAGTAGTACATGGTGTCCCTAAAGTCTGGACAGATAGCATAAATTAGATTTCATAGGAAGACATAGGAGACACATTGGAAATCTCATTAATTAATTAAATTAATCTCATTAATATGGAAAAATAGTCCCCAATAATGAAAACTTTTATTCCATATGAAATTGTCATGGCTAAAATTTATACTAATTAAATAAAATGGTGTTGAAAATTTCACTCATTTCATTTCTTGAAAATATGCATAGTTAATGAGATTTCCTATGTGTCCAGACTTTAAAGACACCCTGTAGCAAACCAATTTTTAAATATACCATAGTAGGGACTCCTTTAGTATATGGGTTGAACTCGATGATCATTTCGATCTGTTCCAACTTTCAAATTCTGGGACTGGGTGTTTTGCCCAGAGCATTTATGTTGCAGTAAACAGACACTTGAGCCTGCTCATAACTTACCTGTTTGTTCACACCCAACACTACACCTTCTCGACATGTCTCCTAACTATTCCTCTTCCAACAATGAATCATATTATTCATTTTTGTGTGCCTTTCTTGTTTGGGGTGAAAAAAAAAATTCAATGCTGGAGTCTTGATTAAATGACCAAATTTTCCAATTTTTTTTTTCCAGTGCTTGGAATAGTGCCTGGTGCATAGTGGGTGTTTGATAAGATGCTTATTGACTTGTTTCCTTGATTTTCTACATTGGCCTTTAAGAAAAACAAAGAATAATGCAGCAAGCTGCAGTGAGAGATTTCTTTTTCTTATTCTCCCAAAAAGGTAACTTCCTGGCTATATCTTAGGGTCAGTATACATTTAGCCCAATTTCCTGCATCTTCTATATCGACAATACCATATAATGAGAATTTATAGCTAGACTTATAACCCAGAGGCACTGTAAGATCCTCAATCATCAAAGAAAGATGCAATTACATTTACTGCTCTGTACTTCCTAAGGAAGGAAAGTGTACTAATATGCTTTACAAAGATTTTCAGCAACAGTTGAAACCAGAAAAAAAGTTTGGGGTTAACAATAAATTCAGCTAACCAGAATATCCCCCACTCTCTTTTTTCATATGGTAATAATTATGTATGTTTTATGGAGGTATTTTTCTACCTATATTGCAAATATTCTGGGAAGAAAGCGATTCATGCTGGTTTACTTGTCTGAGGGTATAATTTTCACCTTGGTCAGTTATCTCAGCAAATTGGTCACAGAAAGGTTACTTGTCATCATTAAGGCATCAGGAGGTACCATGACTGTTCTGGCTATTGTTTGTACAAAACTACCTGAAGGGAAGTTAGCTATCATTTCCCTTCCAGTGTTTGCCTTTAGAGCTGAAAATATCTACCAAAATGTCATTGCCATCAACAGATCTGTGATGGAAAATTTTTATCATGCAACAGGTGTTGAGAGACCTCTGTTTGAAATCACACACTCACATCTACCCCAGCCTTCCCAGGAACTATTCAGTTCTAAAAACCTATCTTTATCATCATCATTTATATAATAACACCTACTATGTGTTAGAAAAATGACTGTCTGTTGTGGCTTTACAAATAGCTGAGGAAAGAGAGAAAGCAAAAGGTAACCAGCCAATTAAATGACTACTATGAGCCAGGCTCTGTACTTAGCACTAGGAATATAAAAAAGGGGGCAGTGCAAAAGACAGTTCCTGCCCTCAGGGAGCTCACAGTCTTATATGGGAGACAACACGAAAACTATGTACAAGCAAGAGATACGCAGGGTAAACTGGGGATAATCTCAGAAGGAAGGCACTGAGATTCCCAGAAGGAATCAGAAAGAGTTCTAGCAGCTGGTGGGTTTGGTTTTGGGTTTTTTTGTTTGTTTGTTTGTTTTTTTGCTTTTTGGAGGGCAATTGGAGTTAAGTAACTTGCTCAAGGTTACACGGCTAGTTTTTTTGTGTGTGTTAAGTGTCTGAGGCCAGAACCAAACTCAGGTCCTCCTGACTCTGGGGCAGCACTTTACTCACTTCGCCACCTAGCCGCCCTGCTGGTGGGATTTTAAATGAAACCTGAAGAAAGCCAGGGAAGCCAGGAGGCAGAGATGAGGAGGGAGAGAATTCCAGGCATGGAAAACAGACAGAGAAAATGCAAGGTCAGTTGGTAGATGGATTGTCCTGTGCAAGGAACAGCAAGGAAGCCAGTATTTCTGGATCACAAAACAGGTAGTGGTAAGAAGTAAATAAGCAGTAGCGTATAAGAAGACTGGAAAAGTTAGCAGAATCAAGTTATGATGGGCTTTTTTACACCAAACAAAGCATTCTATATTTTATGCTAGAAGTGATAGGGAGCCACTGGAATAGGGTGATATGGTCAGACATCTGCTCTAGGAAGACCAATATTGACAGTTAAACAGGGTATGGTTTGGAGCAAGGAGGGTCTTGAGACAAGAAGACCAAGTAGAAGGCTATTGCGATAGTCTAGGCAAGCAGAGATAAGGATTTGTACCAAGGTGGCGGTAATGTAACAGGAAAGAAAGGGCAGGGATGTTACAAAGGTAAAATCAACCAGATTTGGCAACAGATTGGATGTGAGCAATGAGAGAGAGTAAGGAATTGAGGGTGGCATCTAAATTGTGAGCCCGAGTGACTGGGAGAATGCTAGTAACCACGAGAGTGATAGGGAAGCTAGGAAGAAGTAGAGAATTGGAAAAAGAAAAATAATGAATTCAATTTTGGACAAGTTGAATTTAAGATGTCTTTGCAAAAGTCCAGTTTGAGATGATCAGTAGGCAGTTGGAGAGGTAAGTACAAAGATCAGGAGAGAGGTTAGAAGTGGATTAACAGATGTGGGAATAATTTGCATAAGGATGATAATTGAATCTATGTGAGTTGATGAAATCATCAGAGGAAGTAGAATAAAAAAAGAAGCAAAGAAGGCCTAGCTCGGAGCCCTGAGGGAACACCCACCAACAGCAGGCACTACCTGGATAAAGACAGGAAAAGGACCAGGATAGAGTAGTGCCACAAAAAAAAAAAAAAAAAAAAAAAAAAAAAAATAAAAAAAAAGGGTGAAAAAAATTGTGAAAGCTGCAGAGAGGTCAATAAGGATGAGGGTTGATTGAGAAAAAAGAAAGGAAAAGGAAAAGGGTAGAGGGCAAAAAAAAAAAAAAAAAAAAAAGAAAGAGAAGAAGTATTAAAAAGAAGGTGGACAATAGTGTGAAAGGCTGCAGAGAGGTCAAGAAGGATGAGGGTTGATTGAAAAAAGTCCATTAAATTTGACAATTAAGAGATTAATAATAACTTTGAAATTGAGTAGTTTCAGTTGAATGATGAGGTTAGAAGCAAAGATTTAAGATTAAGAAAAGAGTAAGAAGGGGTGGCTAGGTGGTACAGTGAATGTGCCATGGAATGGCACCATGGAGTCAGGAGGACCTGAGTTCAAATCTAATCTCAGACACTTAACACTAGCCACGTGACCTTGGGCAAGTCACTTAACCCCAATTGCCCTGCCTTTCTCCCTCCAAAAAGCAAAAAAAAAAAGAGTAAGAAGAAAGGAAATGGAAATATCAATTACAGAGAGCCTTCTCAAGGATTTTAGATACAAAATTATTGTTATTAATAATAATAGCTAACATTTCTATAGTGCTTATTATGTGCCAGGCAGGAGCTGTGCTAAGTGTTTTACAATTATTATCCCATTCGATCCTCATAACAGCCCTGGGAAGTAGGAAAGACAGATATGAGATGAAAGCTAGTGGGGATGGCTGAACCAAGTGAGGGTGTTTTGAGGATGGTGAGACATTGGCATATGTGTACACAGTAGGGGAGAAGTTAGTAGACAAGGCAAGATTAAAGATAAGGGAGAGTGGGTATGATGTGGGGGGGGGGAGGAATCCAGGATAGAACAGGATCACTTGTGCAAGTAGAAGGGTTTGCCTTGGCAAAGAGAAGGGCCACCTTTTCTTGTGAGATGGGTCAAAGAACCAAGAACAAGGCAGATGCAGCGTGAAGCTAAAGGGACCACGGAGAGGAGGGCAGTGCCTAAATATGAATCAAGGTCAAAGTCAAAAAACATAGCATAGTAAGAGGGTAAAGAACATCAAGAACCATGTGCAATCTAAGCTAGGACAGTTTACTTCAGGACAAATGACAAGATATCCCACTAAAATAAAGAATTACCTCCATTTGTCCAAATCAGAAGCAACTGTATAGTATACTATAGAGAGCTCTGGACATAAGCCAGAGACCTAGGTTCAAATTATTATTATTATTATTATTATTATTATTATTTATAAAATATATATACCACCTTATAGCATATAAATATATAATGTAATATGTAGTAGTTATATATCTATTAAAATATATTTCACCTTATCATATATAAACATATAATATTAATATAATTACATATAATGTATTCAAATATATATATACCCCTTTATATTGGCAGAGTTCTTTGACACATACTAGCATGTAATGATGGGCTAGTCGTCTTATTTCCTTGTCTGTCATTATTATTTCTACTCCAACCTCCTCATTTGTAAAATGAGGATACTGAAGGTCTAAAGAGATGAAATGACTAGCCCATCATGACATGTGTTATTGTAAACATGCATGTTTATAATAATAATTTTATTGTTATCATTAGTAAGTGAAAGAAGAGGACAAGGAGTGTATCTAGCCTTTATATAGCACTTACTATGTGCCAGACACTGTGTTAGACACATCTCATTCGATCCTTCCAACAACCCTGGGAGTTAAACACTATCATTAGCCCCATTTTACAATCAAAGAAACTGAGGCTCAACAGGAAATTAAGTTACTTGTCCAAGGTCATAAAACTAGTAAATATCTGAGATTTGAACCTGGATCTTCCTAACTCCAGACCCAGCATTCTGTCCTTTGTGCCACCTAGATTTCTGAGGTAATGGCCAAATCTATATCACGGAGTATATGAAAACCTGTTTCTGAGTATATGTCAGAGAAAAAAAAAAGGTGTTATTCCTATACTTCTTTGTTCCCACCATCCCAGGTGGTCTTGCCATTCCTCTGGAGGACAATCCTATGATGCTGTATGCACACAGGGAGACATGACTACCGATTGACTGAGAAACTTCTGGGAGAGAGAGAGACAGAAAGACCATGGAAAGCAGATGATATCTTGAGCCCTAAAAGCATCCTTCCCCTAGACTTCAAATATCTGATGTATAATAGATAAATGTAATTCTAGCAAAATAACACCTCTTAAAAACAGGAAAGCAAGAAAGGGTACATCAAGCCTCTGTTGTACCTACTCACAAAGGTAGCAAAATCTAGTCTCCCAGGAGATATGGAGTGAGGCATTTCCATTGCTGTATCTCTGTATCCCTACATAGGTCTGTGTTCCATTCAAATTTCATAAAACAAAACATTGCACTTTACCCAGAGCTCATGACCCAAAGCTAGGTGACAAAATTTCCTAAACTCTTTTGTATTCTCCTGGCTTTCTTAATCTTTCCTTCTCAAACTGCTGAGTTAACAGCTAACTCAACTTTACCTCTTAAGGTTTGCCTGATGTTGGTTTTTGGAAATTACAGAAAAAGGTTATTGAAAAAGAAACCAAATACTAGCATAGACTAAGAATTCTTAGCAGAGAACATGACAGTTTGAGTTGGTATTTTTTCTAAACTATTTCCACTTTTATGGAAACATTTGAAGATTTCTCTCTTCAAGACAAAGAAGACATAGTACCTTACTCTTCACAAGACATATGCAGCGCATGATCTTTTCATAACTACTGGCTCACAGTCTAACTGCGGAAAAAACAAAAATACAGACCTTGGTCCAAATGCAAGGCAGGTTTTGACATGTACTTTGTAAGTGCCAATGAAAACCCTGCTGCAGCAGCAGGAGAGATAAAAACAGCAAAGGAAAAGCTTTGTTAAGAAGCAATAGGAGAGCCAAGGAGCGTTTGTACAAAGAATCAATACAACCAAAGACCAAACATGAAAACAAAGATGCTGAAAAACTGGATGAAAGACCTCCACGTCTATTTCACCCCATGGAATCTTGTGCAACCTGTGATTTATAAAGGCATGTGGTGGGCGTACTTTTGTCGGTAGTAACATAGACTGCTTCAGATTAGCTTAAATGATAGCCACACTGTGCCACCTTATGGTAGCACCCGTTCCTTTTGATTTAGGATTATAACAGGCAAACAGGTTGGTTGTGGCTGTTGTTCTTTTAAATCTTGGTCTTTCCTCCTTGCCCCAACCTAGAGTTCAAATTCTAATTCTAGCTGTGACTTAGACAAGTCACTTCCACTCTAAGACTGTGTCATGTTAGAAAATGGGAAAAAAAAAATTCTGTTTCTCCTTACATAACTAAATTGGGTATCATAAGAATCAGATGTGATTATTTGTCCACTAGCACTTTGAATACTGCAAGACACTCTTGTGTAATGTATGATCATTAGGAAAAATAATAATGATGAATTAACATCTTCTGTGTGTTTTCAATGCTAAAATAGACTAAGTAGCAATCATAGTGATAGATTAAATGTATAAATGTAATTCTCTCTCCCCTCCTTCCTTCTCTTTCTAGATGACAGATATATGGATCAATAGTTAGCTAGATAAATATAGATGTACATATGTGCCCATTTTACACATTGTGACTATATTTTTCCACCAAAAATTGATATAGATGGTTTGAAAAATGAAGCACCCTTCTCAAAGCCTTGTTAGAAGTTAATAGCATTTACATACCTCTTTGAAGTTTACAAAGAACTTTATAAATATTATATTATGTTATCCTCCCAAAAATCCTGCAAGGTAGGTGTTGTTATTATTCCCATTTTACAGATAAAGGAAATGAAGCAGACAGAGGTTAAGTGACCTGCCCAAGGTCGAATGGCTAATAAGTGTATGAGAAAAGACTTGAACTTAGGTCTTCATGATTCCAAATCCAGAGTTCTCTCCACCAAGCTGCCTCCACTGTGCCACCTAGCTTCCCAGCATTTTTTTTAAAAATCTATGCTATCCTAGGAAATCTGGAATGTGGGGTTATATCAGTACCTACTAAAATAAGAAAAAGATAGGCTTCAAGTTGGGGACAACTAGGTGGTACATTAGATAGAGTACCAGACTTGGAGTCAGGAAGATTCATCTTTATGAGTTCAAATTTGACTTCAGACACTGGCTCAATAACCCTGTGCAAGTCACTTAACCCTGTTTGCCTCAGTTTCCTCATCTGTAAAATGAGCTAGAGAAGGAAATGGCAAACCACTCCAGTATCCATGCCAAGAAAGTTCCCAGTGGGGTCATGAAGAGTCAGGCATGACTGAAACAACAACAAAAGTCTTCTAGAAGTCCCTGTCAGATCCCAACCATTACAAGCAAACTGCCTTGAGCAAAGACCTAGTTTTTACTATCCCAGTCATTTTTAGATAAGAATAATAATCGCCGATATTTATATATCACTTTACAGTTTAGAGTGCTTTCTTCACAATGGCTCTTTGAAGGAAGTAACACAAGTATTATGACCTTAAAAGTTCACAGAATTCAGACCTGGAATGGGACCTTCCTTCCCTGAGCCAAAACCATCTGATTGTAGAGATCAGTTGAACCTCAGAAAGGCTGTGACTGGCCCAAGGTAATACAGGTATTAAGAGACACCAGCACTCAAACAGACATCTTCTAATTAGCTCCAAGTCCAGCAACCTTTCCATTTCTTTCCGATGAACCGAAATCTGATTCCCTACAACTACTAATGATAGGTCCAAGTTCAAACCTCTGGGATCAAGCAGAGCTTCCTCCTAGGGAAGGATGCAAAGGGAGATAAGACAGCTTCCTTGCTTTCACTCTGCTACAAGATGCCTTCAGAGCTATGGAGTCTGAGCCCTTTTCCTCATGGTAGACCTTCAAAGACTTGAAGCCTACTACCACATCTCCCCTATATCTTTGCTTCTCTAGATTAAAAATCCTCATTGTTTCAGCTGGTCTTCATATGGCAACTGAACACATTTCAAACGTGGCCTGACACTACCATGTTTCCCCGATAATAAGACACTGTCTTATTTTTTTTTTGAAAGAAAAACACCAGAGGGCTTATTTTCAGGGGAGGGCTTATGTTGCCTGCCTCAGCTCTCCTCCGCGGCACTGCTCTCAATGGCGCCAGCAAGCAAATCACTGGGGAAGAACAGGATGACGCGCTCACTGCTGCAGCTCTGATTGGATGCAGCTC
>NW_027186304.1:41918822-41927605 GCF_028583685.1 Petaurus breviceps papuanus | reverse complement strand
AGGGGATCACCTTCACTACAGTAGCAATCTCAATAGGGCTTATTTTCAGGGAAGGCCTTATTTTAGAGGAATCTTACACAGTAAGGGGAGGGCTTATTTTTGGGATAGGTCTTATTATCGGGGAAACACGGTAGGATTATCATTATAAATTCCATTGGCTACTGATTCCTTCCTTTATCTGGCATTCAAAGCCCTTCACAACCTGTCTCCCTCCTACCTTTCCAGTCTACTTATGCTTTACTCCTTCCCAAATACTCTACAATCAAGCAAGTCAGGCCTATCTGCTATTTCTCACAGCCAATATGCCATGTCCTGGCTTTGCTGACTTCCTTCAGGACTCAGCTTCATAAGAAAGCCTCTCCTAGTCCCATAGCCACCATCACTACCCCATCACTACCACCCCCACCACCACCATCAACATGCCCACCAACCCCACCATCACCATCACCATCCCCACCACCACCACCATCACCATACAATACTAGCTCCTTTCCTCTAAGATTACCTTTCACTTACATTATGCATGTCTTCTATGTTTGCAAGTTGTTTGTATGTTGTCTTATACCTCAAGAGTAGGGACTATATTTTTGGCTTTTTTTTTTATTCCTCCAGGGCTCAGCACAAAGCCTGGAACAAAATAAGTGCTTAATAAATGCTTTTTCTTATTCTAGTTTATCACATCAGTGACATTGTGACAACATACCTCAAATAAGTGAACATTTTTAAACATTTTCCTGCATAATCCTTTCCTCTGCTCATCCTTTCATTTGTATTTCATACACATGACTGTTCTTTGAGCATCTGTGTAAATGTTCCCTTGAGGCAAATCTCTCCCTATTCATCTCCCACTGATTTATCTGAGAATCACAGATTTGGAACTGGACAGGATCTCAGATCTCATCAAGACAAAACCTCTCATTTTACACAGGAAGAAACTGAGGCCTAACAAGTTGAAATGACTTGCCCAAGGTCACATAGGTAGTAAGTAGAAAAATAAGGATTTCAACTTCAACCCTATGAACCAAAAACCAATAGAGACAGTTCTTGCTTTATGTAAATTCACATTACACAAATTCAATTTTATGTAAAGAATTCTGAAAGACATCCCCACTCCAAAATAAATTATAAAAATGTTACATGCAAAAGAAGTTGTACAATAAGACTCTGTATGATACAGGCAGTATAAAGGGTAGCAGGGAGCTAAGAAGTCAGTTCTAGGTGTCATAACCAATGAGCCTGTGTTCAATAGTGATCCTTATATTTTCACCATGACTGGTGGCAAACATTTTCATAAGGGGAAAAGTGAACCGTCTCATAAATATAAGCCAATAGATTTGGAAATGTAAATGAAAATAACTGGAAATACAAAGGACAAAAATTGTCATACTGTACACCTATGTTAACATTACTGTACAATATTGTGCATACTTTATCATTACCTTTAACCTTCATTTCATAATTCCATTTTTTGCCATGGTACATTATATGTCTGCATTTTAGTACATTTTACACCTTGCATAAAGGTATTATTGTATACCTTTGTTATACAGGCTAAGTGAAGTGGGTAGGTAAGGGCAAATTTTCATTATGTAATTGCTTTGTCTAGAGATCTACTGAACAGTCCACTTCTATAAAACAAGATCTGTCTATATTCTTTCCTCTATTCATGTGAATGAATAGAAACTGTCACATTTTAGAGTGTAAGAGCACTATCTGAAAGAAGTAAGAGCTTAGTATAAGTTGAGGCCAATCAGTAAAGAAAGCAAAACCAATGAGCTGTTTGTGGTTCTACAGCTCCACCATATGGCAGGTGTTGAAGTGGAAAGAATTCTACCTGAAACGGCCTAATTTCCTTTGGTGGCGGTTGTCCTTCATTCTCAAAGAGGACCAAAATGATTATCATTATGTTAGAGTCAAGTTATGGCGCACCTGACTGGCTGATCAGACCAACAGGAGCTCGGAATGCACTACCACAAGTCGCCACAAATAGTCTGTGTGAACATTTAGGGTGGATATTTGAAATGTGCATCCTGTGTTTCCTTTGAGCTGTTTCAATTCTGCTTTGCTCATAGAGAACAGCACCTTCTCTGATGTGGGCAGGCCATGATGAATAGTCCTGTGCCAGTGTCTCACATGCCACACAACGTTCCAACGTTCTCAAGAGAGACCATGAAGGTATCCTTGTAATGCTTCTTCTGACCACCATGCGAATGCTTGTCCTGTGTGAGTTCTCCATAAAACAGTCTTTTTGGCAACCGTACATTAGGCATTTGAACAACATGGCCAGCCCGATTTCCTTTACTGTTAATCAAATATGCATTCATTAGTTGAAGAAACACTTATTAAGACCCTCTCTCAAATCAAAGTCAACTGCAAGTCCCGTCATCCTCTCCCTGATGTCTCCTCTTTAAAAATGAAGGACAAGGGGTGGCCAGGTGGCACAGTGAGTAAGAGTGCTGGCCGCAGCGTTGGGAGACCTAGGATTGGTTCTGGCCTCAGATACTCGGCACCCACACAAAAATAATAACTGGCCATGTAACCTTGAGTAAGTTACTTAACCCCAATTGCTTAAAAAAAAATTAAGGACAAACACAACAATAATTAAGACCCTACAAGTAACAGAACCCTGTAGTAAGTACTGGGAGAGATACAAAGTTTATATACATAAATTCATATATATATATATATATATACAGATTTGTATAAATACATTTTCATATATAAATATGTAATGAAGACATTGGCCATTGAGGACCCACTCCTCAGATGTGTTATGTTCTGCCCGATACCAAACCACATGAAGGATTGGTGAACTGGCTTCTGGGTATGTTTAATGGAGGGATGTATCCAGTATCCTCTGGGTATTTTCTATTGACTTATTGCATTGTGATATCTTTTAATTAGTAACTGAGCCTGAACTAAGTGCATAGATACAAAGTTAAAAAAGGATACTCTCTCATTTTCTTCCTTGGCAACTTCCAAGTGAAGAAGAATCCACAGACCTCTAGGTAGGGAAGGTACCAATTCCTTTATCCCACCCAATATTAGAGTGCTCAAAGTCTCTATTTATGTTGTCTCTTGTGTTTATACTTTCCAGAAGGCTGTTGACAGAATATTTAGAGGCAAAACTGGCCAGGCTCACCTTGTGAGCTTCCAAAGGATAGAAGAACCATCCAGAGGTTCAGCAAATAAATTCCATGTCAGAGTTTGTAGAAGTCAGAGTAGTTGAGTCTAGTGAGGAGCTGGCACAGTAGCCAGGAGCCAGCCTGGCTGAACAAGGGAGAAACTCAGCTACTGGATATGCCATACCCAGAAGTGGACTTCAGATAGAGAGTCTGCAAAGAGAAGAAAGGACTCCCATGGCTGAAAAGTCTCTATACATCCTGGGTTTGGGGTCAGGGAGAAGAAAGATTTTGTAGCAAACATTTTAAATTTGAAAATTCTTCTTCAATAGAATTCTTTATTTAATTCTTCTTTAATAAGAATATTCTTAAATTTGAAATTCTTCTTAGGAACTGAATTGGTATGTGCAAGGGAGCACAAACCTCCACTTTGGACAGATATTAATATATTTAGGTCTTTTTATATCTTTTTATTTGTGGTTCAGACTTTTCAGTTGTATCTGACTCTTCATAACCCCATTTAGAGTTTGGCAAAGAGTGGTTTGCCATTTCCTTCTCCAATTTATTTTACAGATGAGGAAACTGAGGTAAACCAGATTAAGTAACTTACTCAGGGTCACACAGTTAGTCAGTGACTGAGGCCAGATTTGAACTCAGGAAGATGAGTCTTCCTGACTCCAGGCTGGGCACTCTATTTACTGCACCACCTAGCTGCCTCTTTCCATACCTTCCTTCTCAGTTAATATCTCTTTGTAAAAGCTAATTGATGTTAAGTGGTTAATAGATATAAGCAAAATGTTAACTTTTTCATTGATATTAGGGGGAATATGCCAGACAGGGACTTATGAACAACAGAAATAGATATCCCTGACCCATCAGGGTTTCCCCCCAGGAGCACAGGTGTCCTGGAGTCAGTTGAGATCTGTTCAAGAAATCTGATTATTGGGGCGGCTAGGTGGCGCAGTGAATAAAGCGCCGGCCCTGGAGTCGGGAGGACCCGAATTCAGTTCTGGCCTCAGACACTTAACGCCCACACAAAAAAAAACTAGCCATGTAACCTTGGGCAAGTTACTTAATCCCAACTGCCCTCCAAAAAAATAAAAAGAAATCTGATTATTAAAATGTTCAATGATAATCAGTTGTGATTCAATTCAATATAAATTCAATGAAATCTGATCATTAAAATTTTCAATTCAATTTCTTATGCCTAAGAAACTGATAAATGCTACCAAATTAAGATGATTTTTTTTTGTTAATTGTCTAGACTTGAGAAGGTAATGGAGAAAATGTTAATGATGCAGATAAAAGTTAAAAGGGTATCTCACTGAGATTTTTCTTTTGAAAGTGGGTTGTTAATCATTTACCAGCTCATCCCTACCTAGAACCCTAAAAAATGGAATAATAGCTAAACTTTGGGGACATGACTGGATAGTGCTGGTCTATTTGGGATAGAATGAGGAAGCCCAGAACTTATCTATGTTCATACATTCACATATATATATATATACACACATTTTGTATATGTAGACGTACTTGGGCACACGTACATATATACACAACATATATATAGTCAGTATAACCTGCAGTAGGGAGTAGGAAAGAAGTAGAAGAGAAGATCATAAGCTCCTTGAGGGCGAGGGCTATCTTTTGCTTTTTTTGTGTCCCCAGCATCTGGCATGGTGCCTAGCACATAGTAGGCACTTGTTTAATGGTTGACTGAAGGGACTGTTTTGCAAAGATAGGTAATGATACAAAGGGAGCTACTGATAGCTTTCTTTCTCTCTACTGTATCTTGTATTGCTACAACATTTATAAAAGCACTCAAATATAATCCTCAAAGTATTTACCCAGGAGTCTACACTAGTCAGGGTCTGCCATTAATGACAATCTGTGTGACTTTGGGCAAGTCACATTTTTTTCTCATTATCTCTGTTAAAATGGGGGTGGGGGGGATTCAATACTCTCTCCGTCCCTTTTGGCACTAACATTCTAAGGCCGATCTGGAATAATTTAACACAAGATAGTCTTTCAGTCTTTCTGTTAAGCTGTGTTCTACACTAAAAAAAATCCTGAAAATCTTACTCAAATCTCTGCCAAAAGATTCAGTGTCTTTGATTTTTCCTTTTTTGAATTATGTCGTTAACTTATTGGGCACAGAGAAGATCCACAAGGGCAAAGACTATGTCATCTATCATTGCTGAATTCACAATGCCTACATAACATAGGAGAAGCTGAACAAATGTTTGTTGAATGAATAGATGAACAATGAATGATCCCTGTAAAAGGCTTTGATGAGCTGAAATCAAGAGTTGCTATTTTTATCAGACTGTCTACATATGAGCCAGAATGGACAGCATTCAAGAAGAAGAAGAATGCCTAAGGTTTATTAAATAATGATGAATGTTATTAATAAATTAGGTCACTAAGGGTTTGGGGTAGGAGATATTAATGTGGGGAGATGCTGTGCTAAATTGGGCCCCTGCCCACAACTATTCTCTTCTCCAAAGCAGTTGTTTGTTTTCACAAAGAATCACAGAGTCAAAAAATCTGCTAGTTAGAAAGACCTTTAGAGGCTACCTGTATATGAGCAATAATCACCTCTACTCCATGACCTTGATGCATGGTCATCTAGTCTCTATTTAAGGCCTTCAGTAACCAGGAATCTGCTATACTTCCTTAAGCGATCCATTCCACTTGTAAAGAGATCTAATTATTAGGAATTTGGGGGGGAAGGGGGGGCAGGGTATTCCCTGAAATAAATATTAAATTTACCCCACTGAAACTTCTGCTCAAGTGATCTTCCTAATGTGTGGGTCTGATCATATCACCCTTCCTGCCTCCACAAATAACTTCCAGCACTGTCTATGACCTCCAGGATCAAATGCGTGATCAAGTCAAATATAAAATCCTCTGTTTGGGTTTTAAATCCTTTCACAAACTAGCCCCTTCCCCCTTTCCTAGTCTTCTTACATTTTACCCTCCTACACATACTCTAAGACTGGGCAATCCTAATCCTCCCATGTGACCCTCCATTTCCTGACTCTTAGCTTTCTCACTGCTGGCCTTCATGCTTTTCCCTCTTCATCCCTGCTTCCTGGCTTCCTTCAACACTCAGCTCAGATCTCACCTTCTGAAAGAAACCTTTCCCAATCCTCTTCCTCCTTCCAACGCCAACGTCTTCCCTCAGAGATTACCTCCCATTGATACCGGATATATGGAGTTGTTTTCCTGAAGCTCCCTCCACCCTCCATTGTATTGTGAACTCCTTGAAGGAAAGGACCATATTTTTTGCTTTCTTTGTATCCCCAGAGCTTAGCCCAGTGCCTGGCACATAGTCAGAGCTTAATAACTGACTGACTGATTCTGTACATCACTTCCAGTTCTTTCCTCCAGAAATAAACAGAACAAGTCTAATTCTTCTTGTATGTGACAGGCTCTTTGTCATCATCACTGTCTCTTCTAGCTGATAGATATTTGTTGTGGTTGTGGGGAACAAGGTGGCACAGCAGCTGGACCTGGAATCAGGAAGCCTTATCTTCATGAGTTCAAACCCAGCCTCAGACACTTACTAGCTATGTGACCCTGGGCAAGTCACTTAACCCTGTTTGCCTCAGTTCCTCACCTGTCAAATGAGCTGGAGAGAAAACGGCAAACCACTCCAAGTAGCTTTGCCGAGAAAACTCCAAATGGGGTCACAATGAGTCAGACGTGACTGAAACAACTGAACAACCAAAGCATTTCTCCAGGAATTGGAGTTAAATTTGCTGGCCTCTTGTCTGTGTATTCTATTCTCTTCCCACATTACACAAGTAAGGAAAACATAAGGGTAAATATAATGAGGTAGAATAAGTTCAGAACTTCTGACACCTGTCCGATTGATTTCAGCCTGTGACTTGGCCTGGGATATTCAGACCATCACCTTACCCTTCTCCAAAAGGAGGTTTTCAAAGCCTTAGTCAACTTTTCAAAAATCCAATGACCTGAAAACATGCTGAACATTGATTTTTGAGAACTACTTTCTTTAACTAAGAAGCAGTTTTGGTGTAAGGAATAGAAATCTGGCCTTGGAGTCAGGAAGAGTTAGGTTCAAGACATTCAGCCAAATCCCCAAGACTAAAAGTTGCAGAATATTTTGATCTGCACTGTTAGACAGAAATTGCATAATGGTAGTTTCCTACACTGATGAAATCACAGAAAAGGAAAAAAATCTTTTTCAACTATGCAAAAAACATCCTTGGCTACTCTGCCACCACCACCACTTCCCATTCCCCTACCAAAAAGATAAAATATGTTATCCCTTGGTTTGACAAGAACAGAAAGCCAAAAATTTTGGACGAAGCTACCTAGACATCATCATAAATGGAGATCAGTTGAAGGCACTAGAAAACTTATCAAGTACCTATATAAGTACATACTTTCTCAAAGAACTGGGCTATATAAAAATGCCAAAATAGTCTGTGGGTTCGGCTGTAAGAGACAATAAACGCAAACCCAAAGCATTGCTGTCTGCCGTGTGGTTGTACTAGACAAATCACAGAAGCATGAATCTCCAACAGGGGATAGAGAGGCCCCTTTGCTAAAGCATATAATCCATCATGTAAGTGCTCCACCACCTTTTATAGAGATACCAAGGATATGGCCAGCTGGAGCCAGTGATCTCATCTATACTAACAAATTTTATTAACAAAGATGAAGTTGAAGAAGACCCCAGGAAAAAAGTTCTTGCCACTCAAACTTTTTAAAATCTGTCCTGAGTGACAGGCCCTTATTTTTGCCAAATTAATTAATGTTACAAGTACAGTTCTTTCAGGATGGGCAGTAAGTATTCATCTTTACAATGGGATATCCTTTAATCATCTCAAAATTATAGACCTCTTACTCTGTTGTACATCTCTTCAAAACTCTATAATAGCTTTCTCCTCAATAAAAGATAAAGTTTTGCAAATTACAGGGATGAGTTTCCCAAAATAATCTTTTGTGAGAGCAGCAGGCTGGATTCAGGAACAATTATTTCTCTATTGTTCACTCCTACAAAGTGCCTAGACCATATTATCTCTGCTCTTCAAAGAAATTCCCTCACTGATTTATGATTCTATGCTGCATCCTCTGCCTTTTAGAGAGTTGTGACAGAAAATCCAGGCATGAAGACATTGCATCAGCTACAACTGAACCTGGTTCCTTCCCCACAAGCTTTATTTTCATATTCTCTCTGTCTCCGTCTCTCTCTTTATCTCTCCCCTCTCTGTCTCTCTCTATTCCCCCCTTTCTCCCTGTATCCTCCCTCCCCCCTCTTCCCCCTCTTCCTTTCACTCTTCACTTCCTCCCATCTCCCTCTTCTCCTTCTTCCTCCCCCTCTCCTCTCTTCCTTCTCTCCTCCACTTCTTCTACTGGTCCCTCTCCTTCCCCTCTCCCTCTTCTTCTCCTCCCATGTCACCTCCCTCTTCCTCTCCCTCTCTCCTCCCCCCTTTCTCTCTCCTTCCTTCCCTCCCTTTCTTCTCTCATTTATTAAGCACTTCTTTATTGAGTTGTTTCTTTGTCAATGTTTCTTGGTCTCTGTTTCTCATATTCTCTCTCTGTTTCTGAGTCTCATGTCCATCTATTGTTTCTCTCTCTGTGTCTCTCTCTCTGTCTCTCTGTCTGTCTCTCTCTCTGTCTGTCTCT
>NW_027186304.1:41879805-41918422 GCF_028583685.1 Petaurus breviceps papuanus | reverse complement strand
TGGCTAGCATAACCTATGAGAACAATCCCACTTCCTTTTCTTGCTTCAACTCCCATCCGATGGGCACTGATTCAGCTCACTAATCACTCCTATCAGGCTAGCAACACTGTCCTCGTGAATCACGGTTCATATATATTGCTCTATTTAGCAACTTGGCCTCATCTTTCTTTTTAACTATATGTTCTCCATGATGGCCACCATCTTTCCATAGAAGTTTTCTCCAAGTAGTCAGTAAATTAACTAATTTAATTCATGAAATGCCTACTATGTGCTGGGCATTGTGCTAAGTGCTAATAATTGCTTTCCCATACCAACTAGATGCAATTTTTCTTTTCTTCCTGTTTCATAATCTCAGTACTCTGTTTTGACCCACTCCCTAGGTTTCTCTTCCTGTCTAAGAAACACCTTCAGCTTTTAGTTCATTGGCATAGCAGAAAACCGTCATTTCTTGAGGTAACTATGCAATTAGGCTCACTGATCCAAGTTACTATCTGTGTCCATTTTCCCAGGATGCCCTCTAGTGATTCAATATCCCAAGAGCTTCCAGGAGAGTCAATTCCAGAATTCTATCTTTATCATTTTATAATTCTAAAATACTTGGACCATGCATTAAAGCAATATAGATAATTCCCACCAAAGTAAGAGGATATTTTTACCAAAAGGGTCAATACGAAATATGCTAAATTATATAGCATATATTTATCTCTTGTTTGTTTCTCCTCCTTAGATTGTTATAAACTATAAGCTTCCTCAAGTCCTTTAGGAAGAAGTCAGAGTATAAATGGTAAACATATAAACATACATATGTACATACAAAAATATAGCTTTTGGAACTTAAATCTCATGCATTTTCATTGGCAAGGATATTCCCATCTGAAGTACAAACCACAGCCTATCCATGCTACCACATCTCCAATTCAACTAAGATTTATTAAGTGGGGGAAAAGGAGGGCGCAATTGGGTGGCATAGTAGATAGAGCATCAGCCCTGGAGTTAGAAGGACCTGATTTCAAATCCAGCTTCAGCTCTTAACCCCATTGCCTCAAAAGAAAATTTTTATTTTTATTATTTATTAAATTTATTAAGCACCTACTGTGTGCAAAGGAATGTGGAAAAGAAAGAAAGAAAGAAAGAAAGAAAGAAAGAAAGAAAAAGAAAAAAAGAGAGAGAAAGAGAGAAAGAGAGAAGGAAAGAAGGGGAGGGAGGGAGGGAGGGAGGAAGGGAGGAAGGAAGGAAAGGAGGGAGGGAGGGAGGGAGGGAGGAAGGAATAATGTAGTCCAAAAAGCTAATGCAATTAAAAGAAGCATAGTGTCCCAAAGGAGAGAGGTGCTATTGTAAGGTTCAAATGAGCTAATATTAGTGAATCTTAAAGCACTACATATATACACGATTTTCATTATTGTTATCAAGTCTTACTTCAGTTCAAAATATCAACTTTGCAAATATAACATGTGGGACATGTGACTAGATTGCAGTTTTTTGAAAACAAAACAAGAAAAAATAAAGAAACCTGAGTATTTTAGTGACTTGTAATCTCAATATAATTTGGCAGTGTGATAGGGAAACCAAAAAGCCAGAGCCATTTTAGGCTGTGTTAAGAGAGAGGTACAAAGGCCAGAATGAGGCAGGTGATAGTATTTCTGTACTCTGCCCTTATCTGATCATATATGAAATATTGGCATCACATTTCAAGAAGGACTTTGACAATTTGGAGAGCATATTAAGGATGAGGAAGCTAGGCAGCACAGTGAATAGAGGGCCAGGTCTGAAAAGCAGGAAGACTTTAGTTCAAATCCAGCCTCAGACATTTACTAGCAGTGTGACCCAGAGCACTCAATCTTGTTTGCCTCAGTTTCGTCATCTGTAAAAATGAGCTGGAGAAGGAAATGGCAAACCACTCCAGTACCTTTGCAGAGAAAACCCCAAATGGGATCACGAAGAGTCAGACACAAATGAATTGGCTGGACAACAACATACAGAGAAGGGGGAACCAAGACAAGGACTTATCCCACAAGAGGACAGCTTGGAAGAACTGAAGGCAGTTAGCATGGTAAAGGGAAGACAAGGGAAACATGAAAGCTTTCTTTAAGATCTAAAAGTCTGTCGTCACCTGGAAGACAGATTAGACTTGTTCATCTTGGCCCCAGAGGGATATGAGGTCCTGCTACTCCTTGAAAAATCTGAGCAGCATTTTTAGCATATGTGCTATTTCTTTGGTTTACATCATATCACCTAATTCAGGCTCTGCTTAACAAATATTACTGACTGAGGGAAACTTAGGTCATTTTCATTTCATTGCCCTGAAATTAAAAAAAAAAGAGTTATTTTGCAACAGCTTAGTTCTACAGATTTGGGTTGGTGGGGCAGGGATAATTATGACTGGGAAAGAGAGAGTAACTGGAGATTGACACAAACCACAGAAGTTGCTAGTAGTGCCCCTGCATGATACATTTCATCTTATCATCCCTTTGTAAACACTACCTAAACCTTAACCTTTCATAGAAAAAAAAAACCCAAAGATTAAAGATTCATTAACCTCCATAAGAATTCAGAGAAATTCTTACAGTCTAATTAGGCTTCATAACGCTACCTGACAAAATACCTCCTGACAGAAAAGTATTAAACTAAATCTACAGAATGAGACACGTTTTTGGACATGGTCAATATGAGAAATTACTTTTGTTGTATATGCATAGTTGTTACAAGGATTTTGTTTTTCTTTGGGAGGTGGCAAAATGAGAAGAAAAAAATATTTGATCTTTGAAATAATAAAATTTAATTTAAAAACATAAAAGTTTTTTTAAAAAAACATAAAAGATATAAAAATAAGTTTGTCACGGGTTACAAATGGGCCACATACAGAGTACCACTGGGTTGCAGAATCAGAGAATAGTGACGTAGGCCATGTGTTTCCCCTTGGATTTCCAGCTTAATCTGAGTAGCAGGAAAAGAAAACTCAGACAGCAATATCACAGAGCCAGAAGTAATAATAGTGTTTCTTTGAACTAACAGAAGTTTGAAAAGTCATCTAGTCCTGCAAACCCTTTGTTTTTCTTATGGGGAAACCAAGTCAAAGAAAGGTAAAGTGACTTTCCCTAAAGTCTATCACTACATCTGAGGTTTCATGAATTGGTGAGTATTTTTATTATAACCACACATCCATTGTTCAGGGGTGGTATAAGCCCCCTCAAACAAACACAAGATCTAGCATTTGTTGGACCCCCAACTTAGAGCACTGACTGCCTCTCACCCCCCCTTCTCTCCATAAGTAAACATATATATGTTGGGCTAGGTTAAAAATGTACTTGTCATATAATGTAGTAATATATAATATAGTGTAGTACCGTGTTTCCCCGATAATAAGACACTGTCTTATTATATTTTTTGGACAGAAAAACACCAGAGGGCTTATTTTCAGGGGAGGGCTTATTTTGATGAACCTTGACAGCAATTTTAATAAACAGGTAAATGTGAACAAAAAAATGTACCTTTATTCAATAAGCAAATCACTGGGGAAGAACAGGATGACGCGCTCACTGCTGCAGCTCTGATTGGATGCAGCTCAGAGCGCGGGGTACCGAAATGTAGCGTGTAGCGCAGTAGCAATCTCAATGGGGCTTATTTTGGGGGGAGGGCTTATTTTAGAGGAATCTTACACAGTAAGGGAAGGGCTTGTTTTCGGGATAGGTCTTATTATCAGGGAAACACGGTATATACAACATAGAATGTAATCTACAGTATAAACATAGGTACACTAAATCTGACTTAAATGCCAAAAACAACAACAAGCATAATAGCTAACATTTACATGGCTCATTGTTTTACAAAGCACTCTCAACTGCAGTCCCTCATGCAGTCCTCACAACAACCCTGTGAGTTACTGCAGGCAGCCAGAAACAATTGCTCGTTTAAAGATATTGCTATGAAACTTCATAATAAATATTTCCCATTTAGTCTTTTTCAAGTTAATATGGTATATTAGAATGGTCCCAATCAGGAATCCATCTAACAGACTCCGGTACTGGCTAATCGTGCAACCTGAGGCAAGTCCCTTTCCCCCCTTTAGGTTTGTTCCCTCATCTATAAAATGAGCCAGATGTTCACTAAAGTGCCTCCCAGCTCTAAAATCCTTTTCTATGATTTAGTCCTTGTATAAGCTTCCCAAAAATGACTCCCTTAGAAAACAATAGCAATTCACCTGTGTTTGAGTATCTGTTTCACTAACAAATTATTTATGCTATGTTTTGTTTCATTACTTAGGATTAACCCTTTAATGCCTTCTACTATTCTGTTCTATTTTAAGGCTTTGGCAAACACAATGGTGACCTTGGGTATTTAGAGATCAGGACAAGAGAACATGGTTTGTACATTTTTAGAAGGCTTCTTTGCACAGGGGCCTAATGGCTGACCAAGGACCAGCCTAGTGACATTCGGAGAGGCTTCTCATCAGGAAAGTTGGCCACCATGTAGTGAACTTTGACTTTCCCTTCTTCCCCCAGTAAAAAGCAAGCTCTTTATGATGATGGATCATAAGATTTAGAACTGGAAGGGACCTTAGAAATCCTCTAATCTAATGTCCTTTTTTTTACAGAAGTAAACTGAGACTCTAAGACATCAAGGGACTTGCCCACAGTCGCACAGTTAAGTGGCAGAGATCTGAACCCACATCCTCCAACTCCAAATTCAACTTTCTTGCTATTGCTCCAAGGCAGAGATTATTTTTGTTTTTGTCTTTATATCGCTAAAAAGAGGTTCTTAATTTATGATCTGTGAACTTGTTTTATTTTTTTAATATTTTGGAATAATATACTTCCTTTGTAATCTTATCTATTTTTATGCATTTAAAAGATTATTCTGAGAAGGGGTTCATAAACTTAACCAAATGGCCAAAGGGTCCCATGACCAAAAAAAAGGTAAGAACCCCTACTCTTGAATGCTTCATACACGGTACGTTCTTCATAAGGGCTTATTGAATGAATTAACTCTTTTGTCTATAGCAATCCACAAAAATAATTTTCTGAGGTGGAAAGGGGTTGCAATCAGCTTCACAGGAAAGAATATCTCCACACATAAAACTATGGACCACTAAAGTATTGAAATCCCTTTAATCATGGATGCATGTATGAAAACCAAGACCTTCTTATTGCTATGGTGACATTATTTCTAATTTTACTTACCTATGACTCCTATGACTTGGGATTTATCAACAGATACAGTATAAATGAGTTTCTTGCTTGTTGAAAAGCTTTGAACACCTTGACATTTATATAGTATTCCTTAAGAAGGATCTAACCCTTGGCAAAGTGTCATTTGAAAAAAGTTCAGAGGGAGATAAAGAAGATTACAAAAGGAATTGTTGTTAATTCGACAGTCTGCCACCTCAGACAGAAAAAGAGGGAGTCATATGGACCTGAGGTTCCATTATATCATCCCTAGGCATAAAATGGGCTAGTTACTGTAAAAGAGACAGATAAGATAGATGGATGGACAGATGGATGGACGGATGAATGGATGGATGGATGGATGGATGGATGGATGGATGGATGGATGGATGGATGGATGGATGGATGGAGATATAAACAGACAGATGAGAGAGAGAGAGAAAGTGTTTATTAGGCACCATTATACTACAAGAAGATCACGGGGACATCTTATCTAAAAGTGCAGGAAGTTCTATGCAGAAAAAAGCACAGACAAGACTTTGAAATCTACATGTTAAACTTATTTACTTAAAAACAAAGGAAACTGGGGTGGCTAGGTGGTGCAGGGAATACAGCACTGGCCCTGAGATCAGGAGGACCTGAGTTCAAATCCGACCTCAGACACTTAACACTTACTAGCCATGTGACCAAGTCCCTTAACCCCAATTGCCTGCCTTTGCCCCTCCAAAAAGAAAAAAAAAACTAAGGGGACTATACATACAGAGAGCTACAGTTTTAAGTACAGTCCTCTTTCTCTGTTATACTATGTATATGGAAATGCCCTTTATTGGTATTTATTAAGTTCAAAAGAAAAAAGAAAAAAAGATCTGGGTTTTTACATAAGGGTGGGATTTGAATAGTTATAGATGGGAGGGAAGGATTCAAGTGGAAGGAATAGCATGATCAATGTCAACAGAAACGTGGATATGTTCAGGTCCAGTTTGATTAGCGTCAGATCCTCAAAAGGGGTCAGTAAGTGATGAGACTAGAAATGTTGGGTATGTGGGGTCTGTGTTGCAGAGAGATAAGCAGATTGAACTTTGTTCAGTTGGCAGTGAGGAAATATGGAGATTTTTAGGTGCCTTCTCAGGTACTCCCCAACTCTAAATCTATAATCCTTTGATTAATCCATCATTGTAAAGGGCTTGCCTTCTACTGGGGAAAGAGAGGGGCGCTCACCACATGGTGGCCAAAGGTCCTAATGAGAAGCATCTCTGAACACAGCACCAGGTTGGTCCTTAGTCAGCCATTAGGTCCCTGCACAAAGAAGCCTTCCAAACGTGGTAGAATCCACTGTTTCTCTGCCATGTTTTTGATCTATTGTTTTGGCTTTTCTTTGTGTCCCCAGTGCTTTATCCATAAGCACTAAATAAATTATTGTTGATTTGGTTTCAGTTGTCTCTAACTCTGGACACATAATCATATTCAATACTGCCTTTCTGGGAAAGGATATTGTGATCAGTTATTGTCCAATGGCTCCATTCATTACTCCTGTGATCTCCCAGACCAAACATACCTTCCTGAAACCTACCATAAATTCCTTACATTTGTTATCCTCCCCTTTCAGAATACATGCTCCTTGAGGGTAGGGACTGACTTGCCCATCGTATTTGTTTCTCTAGTCCTCAGCATAATAACTAGAACAAAGTAAGAATTTAATAAATACGTCTTGCCTTCAGTCATTTAAATCCCCATATTAAGTCAACAATAAGCATTTATTAAATATCTACTACATGGCAGGCACTGTGCTGATAATATCAGTGAGGATGACTGATGATGATGCTCTGTAGGGTACCTATCTAGGTAGACAGATTAATTCCAGTTCTCTTTTAGCTGAAGGTACAAGTCACTCTGAGGAAGAGATAAGAGACAAGCTGTGTGAAGCAAGTCAAACCAGCACCACCTCTACCACCACTTTCTTTTGGATCCTACTGGAAATACCCAGGACCCTAAACTCAAGAGCACTGGGAACAGCAGTACCTCCCAATCCCCTGCTTCCTGCCTAGGTTATGATTAAGGGGAGAAATCACTGGAGATAGAGACCAACAAATGCTAACCAACTAACAATGGCAGGCAATTAATACCAGAAGTGCCAAGGGTGGCAGCATCCCCTAGATCAGTCCTTCTTCCAGTCCAGCCCCCACAGCCATCATCCAAGGAAGGAAGGAAATAAACATTTATTAATCACCTACTGTGTGCTAGGCACTGTGCTAAGCATGATACAAATATTATCTCATTTAATCCTCACAACAACCCTGGGAGGTAAGTACCATTAAGGGTCCAAAAGAAAGTGGTGGTAGAGGTGGTGGTGGTGGTGGTGGTTTGACTTGCTTGACACATGTTTATTAACCCCATTTTACAGTTGAGGAAACTGAGGCAGACAAAAGTTAAGTGACTTGCCCAGCATCACACAGCTAGTAATTGTCTAAGGCTAAATTTGAACTCAGGTCTTCCAGACTCCAGGCTTAGTTCTATATTTACTGTTCTACCTCTGTGCCCCCATGGGAGGCAAACCCTGTGGGACTGCACCTTGGCAACCACATCTGCAGGTGTCTCCCTTCTGCCTCCTCAGAAACCACAGATACCGCAAGCCCCCGGGGAGGGGTCAGGGGGGCTGTGTTCTTACCACCAAAGTCTTTGGCACTGTCAAATGGTTCAACATCAGGAACAGCTATGACCTTATCAAAAGAAATGACATTAGGGAAGGTATATTGCCATCTGCTTTGCCACTAGACCCTAAGGACCAAAGAACCTTTCTTTTTGACCTACAACTCAAACCACCTCTACATGTTGTCTCCTCCCCTCACCCCCCATTAGGATGTGAAACCCTTGAGGACAGGGATTCTCTTGCTTCTCTATCCTCAGAACTTGACAGTGCTTTATACACAGTAAGAGCTTAATAAGTGCTTTATCATTCATTCTCACAATTCCTCTTGCCTCTCCCCTGACCCTCTCTCCTCTTACCTTTTCCCATCCCTCTCTCTCTTTACTGCCTCTGCTTACTCTTCTGCTAATTGTGGTGGTGGTGTTCAGTCATTTTCAGTCTTCTATTTCTTATGGGATGATTGCTCCCAGAGCTTTGGTATTCCAGAAAGTTGGCCTCATCAAATCCAGGGCTGTTCCCTTCTCTAAAATGCTGAGTAGGAATCTTCCCTCATTGCTTCTGCAATGGAAAATTACTAACTCTGCCATCTTTTCTCTCTCTTATGGGAGACCAAGGACACCAGAAAATGCACTTAAGGCCCACAGACGGAGACGAGAGAAAGTTGTTGGTACATTTCAGCATGCTCCGTTAAAAAACAACTCTAGGCACTACAAAAGTGTATGTTATTAATATGCATATGTGATATCTCTGAGGCAGAGTTGCCTCGAAGGTGTATTTTCAGCAGGACAGCATTTTCCCATGTGAGGCAGGGAACAACAGTGAATCATATGTGTGGGAGGGAAAGGCCTGCAGGCTATGTACAATACTTACTCCCTTTTGTGTCTTGATCACCCCTTCCCCCCCTTTATTAATGGTTTCTGCAATTACTGGTAACATTGCATTGCCAGCTAAGAAAAACCAGTGACTCTCAGACAGATTGTTGGAAAGAGGGAAGAGAGATTGTTTGCAGAGGAAACTGAACCGACTGTTTGCTGCAAAGCCAGAAATTTCCCTGAAATACCAATTTCTGAAGTAGAGTCTGTCTAGATACAGGGGTTTCTGAACTTGCTTTTTTAAAAATATGTTTTGATAATGCAGTCAACATAATTTATTTTCTTTGTGACCATATTTTATTTTATAAACTTAAAAATATTATCCTGAGAAGGGATCCAAAGATTTTACCTGAATGCTAAAGAGGTTCATGACCCCTCTCAAAAAAAAAAAATTAAGAATCCCTGGCAAGCCCAAGGAATATCTGGGGGCCACAAATCCAACCAGGTATAGGTATCTGTGTGTCACATTACTTGACTTTTCTATAAATACAAAGGTAGATCACAAAATAAAAAAGGTCATGTCGAAGTCCATATAATATCTGGATGGATGCTCAAAAGATCTCAAATAAAATTGTCATTAGAGAGTCCAAAGAAACTTAGCCACATCATTTATTAAAATTACATTTAAATTATGAAAAACACTGCTCAGTATTAAATACTGAGCAATGGTTAGCTATTCAAGGAGATGTTTAGAAATGGGGTTTTTGTATTTTATCATTTATCTTGCAAAAGAGAGATTTTACATTAAACATGGAAATTGTAAAAGGATCTACTTTGGGAAAAATCCACAATGACAAAATCCCACTGAGAAGCTACTGAGAAAAAAGTGCCCAATCTTGGCTTCGGTTTCAAACCAAAACTGAACTAAACTTTAGGGAGTATATTTTAACAGTGGAATCACTAATTCAGCTGCATAGAAGTGGGCTATTAGTCCATATTCCTCTCTTAGAACACAAAAAATATAAGCAGAAAGCAATTTGAATTAGTTTAGATAGATGTCAACATTCTTATGTTGTAGCTAAACTGAACTAAAGTTAAACCAAATATTAGAGTATTGGGAGAGGTGGAAAGAATATGCTCTCATTGGTCTTTTTATGTGTTTATATTAAGCACACATTTGGTATATGCTATATTTACAAATAAGAAAATAGAGGGAGAAAGATGTGCAGGGAGGGGGCAGATTCTACAGGGGCACTTGGGAATCCATTATACTGTAACACTGTTTATATAGCATTTATTCCTTCTTTCCATAATGCATTTAATGGAAATGTCTGGATAAAAAATTCTTAAATAAATTTAATATTTTTTCAAAGGTTGTATTAGGTATTTCCAACCTATTTAGTTTTGTAGGAAGGTGTTTTCCCATGGAATCATAGAATTTTAGATCAAAAAGAGACATCTGAGAGGTGGCTAGGTGGTGCATTGAATAGAGCACCAGCCCTGGAGTCAGGAGGACCTGAGTTCAAATTTGACCTCAGACAATTAACACAAAAACTAGCTGTGTGACCTTGGGCAAGTCACTTAATCCCAATTGCCCTACCTCGCCCCCTCCAAAAAGCAAAAAATAATTTTTTTAAAAGAAAAGAGACATCTGATCACCTCACTAAGCTCCTCCCACTAACTAAAATGAAAAAGCACATATTAAGCAATTTACATAACCTGTCTGGGCCTTAATTTCCTCATTTGTAAAATGAGGGCATTTGGAGAGTCTCTAAGGTCCCTGCCAGCTCTGATTCTATGACCTTATCCACTTTGCACCATATAATTGAGGAGGAAACAGGAAGTAGCCTGTATAATGAAAAAGATTAGGAATATTGCCTGCAGAATCTAAAAGTTCAATGACTATAATGGAATGTTTATCACAAAATCACAAAATCTCAAAACTGGAAGAGTTCTCAATGTCCATCCAGTCCAACCCATTACTGATCAAGAATCTCTGCTCCAGTGTGCCCCACAAGTGGTCACTCAGTCTTTGCTGAAAGACCACTAGTGAGGATAATCCACTCTCTCCCAAGGTATGTCCTTCTACTTCTGGACAGATCTAATTTTTAGGGAAGTTTTAGTTACATTAAACCTACATCTAATCCCGCTTGAAAATTTCTCTCTCTGTTTCTAGTTCTGCACCCTGGAGTCAACCTGAACAAATACATTCCCCTTAACCAGAAGACTTTTTCTACTAAGAACTTAGGATCACCAGACACTAGGAGCAAAGTACACACATACTTCCATGTGAATTATCTTCTCGATGTTCCTCTTCACTATTCTGAGATAAGTCTAGAGAACTGTGAGTTCAGCAGAGCCTAGGAACCCAAATTTATGAACCCATGAGTCTGCTAGCTCAACTTCTCTTTTATCCGAGGACAGACTCAATCTCCTCACCATCACTGTGGGACTCTGGAGAGTGGAAGCCCTAATCAACTGACATTTCCCCCAATCTAATGGCTAACAAATACCTCTTTCTCCTCTAATCTGTGAAATTCAGAGTTGCCATCTAACAAGGGATCTAGAGTGCATTGTGGGACCATCCTCAAAGCCTCTCTAGCTTTGTATAGACACTTTTCCTTACACTTAAGCCCACTCCAACCTAATTTTCCAGCCTTAGTTCATATTACTGCCTCTTTGGACTCTAAATTCTCTAATCTTTACCTGGTCTTCCCTGACCTGGCTCCATGGATCACCCAAGTCATCGGAATTCCCTCTCTCCTCTGTGTCTTCATTCAGATGCCACCTCCTTTATGAAAGCTTCCCTAATCTTCCACCCAAATGAAAATATTTTCCCACGGTAAGATGAAAAGAGCATCAGGTTTGGAATTGTGTCAAATGATTAACTTAACCCCTATTTTATTCCAATGATTACCTTATTTTGTTCCAATCAGTCTCATTAGCATGACTCCATAGGGGTAGTAAATATTGCTGTTATACTTATCTATTAATATACATTCACTCAGTTTAATCAGCTAATATTAATGCATATCTATCTTGTATTCAGGAATAATTAGATGTGGTTAGATAGATTTTCTTTTATATTGGACCCCAGAACTTCAAATTACAAGTTATATGCTTACTTTCTTGCGAGCTTAAATAAAGGAAGCCTCCAGAGGACCTCCAACCTCTTCAAGTAAGAAGCTAAGCCCAGCATAGTGGGCATAATTCAGTGATATGGAAAACTGCCCAGGTATTTTTGTGGTCCCTCTGCCCTGCCCTTACCATCTGTCTGTTGTCCAACATGGGGGAACAACCCTTACATAGCCAGGGGATGTCCCTCGTCTAGCTTTGTTTTCATGACCCATCATGCTTATTTGTTAACCAATGAGATTCTGTATTTCACTTCTGTATTTCATCTAGGGGTCTCACATACCATGAAACCAAGGACCCGGAGGGAGCAAGCATCCCAGATCATGAGGAAGATCTGATATCCCATTCATTCGAGTGGGCTATGTCCCTTGTGTTATTAGCTCAGAGCTCTGCATCGGTGGCTTTTATCTGAAGACTGGACATATCTTTTAGACCCCACGGAGGCAGAGGAATTAGGTTTGAATGCTGGTTCTCCCACTTACTACTCATGCGGAATAAGCAAGCCCACTTACCTTAGTTTCCTCATTTATAAAATGAGAGAATTGGACTAGATATGGTTTCAAAGGTCCCTCCCAACTCAAAATCTGTTTTTCTCAAATTTTCCTAGACTATTTTGTCTGGATATTTCCTAGCCCCTATTACATTCCACTACATACCATAAGCTGTGGATAGAGTGCTGATCTCAAAGCCAAGAAGACCTGGGTTCAAATCCTGCCTCTGATATATACTGGTTTGATGGCTCTAGGACACAAGAGCTCTCCTAGAATCACCTATGTCAAACAACTTAGAAAGAAGTTGGATCTTTAATTCATGTTGATCTAGTACAACCTGTCCCTTCTCCTACATAATCTCAAATCACACACACACACACACACACACACACACACACACACATACACACACACACACTTTTGCTCACACATATCTAGATTGCTTCTTTAATCTCCTCAGTCCTCCTTACCCTATACTACCTCCCCCAAATATCACATACATATCTCATATGATGTTGTTTCTTTAAAATAACAGAGAGTTCCCCTTTCCCCCAGCTTTTGCCCTTATTTTTGCTACTATGGCTCTGGATGTGAGGTATATATCTTTGATGATATTAGCATATCATCAAAGCCAACTCTAATTTGCAAAGGAGGTACTCTTTTTTTGAGGGGGAAAGAGGAAGGAAACCATAGTCCTCATTCCTCTGTAAAGCCAAGCATGAGCAGCTTTCCAGAGGACTGCTGCTATGAACAGCTTTCAAGGTTCTGATTACATAGTATAGTGAACTCTCTATTTATTCAATAACAAATCAGAGCAAAACATTCACAGAAAATCAAAATACAGCATTCACAATGTTACAGCTTACCACAGAAAATCAAAATACAGCATTCACAATGACTTATCACTAAAATGGCCACATAGTTTTCACCAAAGTGGTCATAATAGTTTTCAAAAAAGTACAATCATTTAGTCAATCACAAAATCCTTAATTCAATCACAAAGTACAAAAGTCAAAGTTCTCCATTCCTATTTCACAAAAAATCATAATCTTCTCAGTCAGTACACAGTATCCAAGTAAAGTCTTCTTTCAGCTTAACTCGAGGCTAGCTCTCAGCTTCCATGGTTTCTCTTCCATAGTCCCAGCTCCAACTGTCACCCGGGTTCAAAGGCAGGCAGCTCCCAGTTCCTTGTCCAGCTCCTTGTCCAGTTCTTCATCCAGTTTCCATTCCATATTGAAGCTCACAGTGTACAGTCTACTTCAAGTCCTTCACAGTTCCTGTTTCTGCGAAGACAAAGCTTCACAGAGCCACAATAATATTCATTCACATTGCCAGCACCATCATCAATATACTATCTGTCTGTGAAATCAACTCAGACCCACCAACAAGGTCTGAGAACTCAACACAAATCGTCAACATAGAAATCAACATAGACCCACAAACAAGGTCCAAGAGGTCAGCAGAAATCATCAAAATATAAATCAACATAGACCCACAAACAAGGTCCAAGAGGTCAGCACAACTCATCAGTAAAGTCCCAGGACTTCCAAAACCTTCTTCCAGGACTTTGGTGAACATACAACCAGAAAATCCTCTTTCAGAGCTTCCAGGAAGGTCCCAGGGCTTCTGTACAAAGTATCACAAACAAACATCAACACAGACAGAGCAGACAGAGTGCCAGGATACCACAAGTTTTCTCCTTCTTGACTCTGCCACCACAAGAGTCCTTTTCTCAGTTTTTCTCTGTCTCTAGCTCTGGGGCACTCCTCACATAGTCATTAACTCCTCCTCAGGAGTTCACAAGTTCTAAGGTTCACAAGTTGTGGGGTTCATGTGTTCTCTTTCTTAACAGACTTGATACAAGGCTCGAAACTTGAACTGAAACAAGGTGTTAGTTCAGTAGCTGAAACAAGGTGTGAACTACTTCTATGCTTGCCATTATACTCTTGAAATTAGCAATTTATCTTTCCATTTCTACCAAATCTTATTAACAATACAAGTATACAAAGAGTTCATTGACACAAATACTTTACCAAAAAGATAACTTATTTTGAATGATGAATGTAATCACTGATGTCCTCTATTTCCCTCATTGAAATCACAACCTATTCAAACCTGTTATAGGTTACTGTGGCCAGAATTATTTGTCGCCATGTGGCCAGTTGGTGACTAGCTACTTTGATTGGTCTTTGGCTAATGCACCTACACAAGTCTGTCACTAAGTCTGAAATCAAAGCCTTTCCAATGTGATAGGACCTGAGAGAGATTGTTCTATACCAGTATAGGCTTCAAGGATAATATCTTTGTCAAACTGTATAATCATTGAATGGACAGAAACTTTTGAAAGTATTTGTGATACAGAATTCTTCATTCAAACAAACTTCATTGTCTACATATTAGCATGCTGATTTGGTACCGTTATATGCGGAGATGTAGAAACATTTCTTACAGTGACATGGACATTGTAATGGTACGTGTGAGGCAACATGGCATGGCCAATGGACCTGGGTTTAAAATCTCAGATCTAGGGGTGGCCAGGTGGCGTAGTGAGTAAGAGTGCCGGCCCCAGAGTCAGGAGACTTGGGATTGGTTCCAGCCTCAGATACTTAGCACCCACCCAAAATAACTGGCCATGTAACCTTGAGCAAGTTACTTAACCCCAATAGCTTTAATAAATAAATAAATAAATGAATAAATAGATAGATAGATAGATGGATGGATGAATGAATGAATGAATGAATGAATGAATGAATGAATGAATGAATGAAAATAAAAATAAAATCTCAGATCTAAAACTTACTAGCTATTTGACCATGGGCAAAGCTCTTTCTTACTCTATCTAAATTTCTGTTTCCTCATCTGTACAGTGGGTATTATAATACCAGAGCTCAAAAGAGATAATGTATGTAAAGCATTTCGCTTATTTTGATGTCTATATAAATATCCATCATTAATCAGCAAACATTTATTAAGGGCAAGTAGGTGGTACAGTTGTTAAGAGTACTGGATTTGGTGTCAGGAAGACCTAATTGACTGATCTCAGATACTAACTAGCTGTGTGACCCTGGGCAAGTCACAACCACTTTTTGCCTCAGTTCCCTCTTCTGTAAAATGAGGATAATAAGAGCACCTAGGGTTGTTATGAGGATGAAATAAGATATTTAAAGTGCTTTATACATTTTGAAGAATTATATAAATGGTAATTGCTATTATTATTACTATTATTGGCACTGAGCTAGATATAAGTTAAATTGTGTCCAAAAAAAGGGATTCTACTCATTGTATATAGAAAAGAAGATGAAGAAGTTAAATTAGTCTGGCTTCAAACCTTACAGTATTTATACAAAAGGGATCATAGAAACTTCTCTTTAAAAGCTATATAGAAAACAAATTAACTCTATCTTCATATGTCTTGGTCACTGTGATCAAAGATAGTATTACTTTATTTGCAAAAGTGACAGAAAATAGACATCAGAGCTATTCTGAGAACTTTACACAATGGAAGTACCCAATATAATATGCAAAGCATTTTTAAATTTCTGGTTCTATTGCTGTCTTTCACCACTTCCCCCCCCCTTAAAGCAGTACTGACACAAATTAATAACATACTTTCCATGCTGATTTTTGCCTCTTCCTTTTCATAATAATATCTAAAAATATATTTATGCATCTAAGTAGATATAGCTAAAATATATTTATACATAAAGTATATATCTGTATCTAAATATGTCTATATCTAAATATTTATATACATATATTTAAATATCTAGAATATATATAAAAATATAACAGACTATTCCTCTAAAAAGAGGAAAAGTAGAGTAGACCTTTTTACCATTATAGAAGAGAGATACTGAATACATGAAGTCTTCTCTTATTTGGTAGGTGGAAATTTTGAGAAAAAAAGAATAATAACAGTAATAGCTAACATTTAAATAGTATTTACTATATGCTAGGCACTTAACAATTATTATGTCATTTGCTCTTCACAATTACCATGGGAGGTAAGTGCTGTTATTAACCCCATTTTGCAGAGGAGGAAACTGGGACAAACATAAATTAAGTGACTTGCCCAGGGTAAGACAGTTGGTAAGTGTCTGGGGCTGGATTTCTACTCCGGTCTTTCTGACTCCACAGTAGTCACTCTATCCATTGCTGCTCCTAAAAGAAAAGAAAATATATGGTTAAGAAAAGGAACAGCATATTGGAACAGATTAAACTGAATTCATAGAATCACAGAATTTCAGAGATGGAAGAGATCTTAAAGATCATTTAATTCAAAGCCTTTATTGAAAGTTATGCTGACCATACATAACCTATATCAAATTGCTGCCATTTAGAGGGGAGAGAGAAAAGGAGAAAAAAATGGAACTCAAAACCTTTTAAATGAATGTTCAAAAGTGTATTTACATGTAATTGGAAGAAATAAAAATACTACTTTTTAAAAAGTTATGCTGACTCAGTGAACCCATTTTTCCCACTTGTCAATCAGTGTTAGAGGAGACTATAAAGGGAGGCTTTGCTGGGGAACCCATCAACCAGTCAGCAGCTTTTGTATTACGTGCTCCTTGGCTGGTACCCCCACTTGTGATGTCTGTATCCCTAACTGTTAAATTTCACATACCTGCTATCTTGGGGAGAACCTGAGATGCAACAGCCCATCCCCTTTGTCTGACATAGACTTGTCCAAATTGTCTTTATCTCATAAGAAAGTTATCAATAATAACTGGCTTCATCTTGAATCCCTTGCTGATCCCCAGTGATCAGCCTGTCAACGTGTTGCTACCATGAGTATTTTGATAAACTCTTAATTCTCTTTTTTTCTGAGTTTTGCCTCATTAATCAGGGGAAAAGCCCCCCAAAAAAGAATTTCCTTTTAATAACTTTACAGAAAAGTACCAGAGAGGAGGAATCTCAGCATCTCACTCCTAGCCCAAGGCTACCTTCCTTTCCCCAAACCTGGCTCCCAGGACAATGATGTATGTCATGATGGGTATAAGAGAGTTTCTTAACATTAATCTAAAAGCAAGTCATTTTAAAAAACTCAACTGATTTATATCAAGCAGCTTTTTTTCCCCTCCCTTTCATTCTGTACCACCGTATTCCCAATCATGGACTCAATATCTCTTTTCCCTACCAGTCGATCTCAAAGCAGTACGTGGATTTGTTGCCCCCACAAACTCTTTAAAAAGTGCTCACCTCCTACTGTACCTTCCACTCCCACTCCACCCACAACACACACACACACACACACACACACACACACTCACTCACTCACTCATTCACTCACGAGAGTCCTACCCAGTCTGAACCTAGAATGTGCCTCAGTAAGGATTTAATAAACACCTATTACCTACCCGGTACTGTACCAAGTGCTTCAAGGTACACAAAAGAACTATTTTAAAATAGTCTACTCAAGAAAGTGAGGAGGAGTTCGGCATTAACCAAGTAAACTCCTTCCCCCACCCCTGGACTTTTTTTTTTTGGGGGGGGGGGGGTACTTCAATTATAGTAACAAGCAACCAAGTTGGGCTAAAGTTACCAGCAAGTTCTGAGTCCAACAGCCCACGAAATGAGATTCAAGCCAGACAAAGGATCAAGAGTAACCTAGCATTGAGTCCTGGTTGTACCACTTAACTTTGGACACCTACTACATGAGGTTTAATGAATTAATGGGAAAATCATGCCCCAAATGTTATTTCTAATTTCAAGGGATTCTTTAATGTAGAGGGTCCCAAAGTTTAGTGTGCAGTGGCCTGAGGCTTTATACCAAAAAACAAAAAAAAACCTTTCATAGGGTAAATGAACTTCAAGAGTTTGGGGGTTTTTTTTCCTTCATATGAGGGCTTTTACAATATTTTTATGAACAAAAAAGGTGAGGGACTCCAGTCATAGAGCAAAGAAATTTAATTGAGAAAAAATGGGAAAAAATTATGGAATCCATTCAGAGGTTGGAATTTAGCTCCCTCCCGTTTTCTGACAAAGAGCCCAGCATGCAGGTTTTTTGCAGTATTGTCTTTGCTTTGCTAAGTACATCTGTGTCAAACCAGAAGATGTTAAGCAATTATATGAGAAACTGCTCTAATTCTGAGTAGCACAGGGACCCTGGAGATTAGTAAATAATAAATAAAGTATTTCTTCTTTTGTTAGTAGCTTCTGTCCCTGTTCATTAACTCTCTTTCTGGGTAGCCAAAGGGAAGGCTGGGGGCATGGCGCCATCGGGGATTCCCACTGCTGAACATAACCACTAAACAGCTTGAAACATGCTGTCTGTACTCCCAGAAGACAAAACCAACAGAAATACATAGCCTGTTTCCTTCTTCTTCCATTTCCATTGTCTTGTTTGCTTTCCCTTTCTTTTTTAGATATACATGTTGATATAGAAATATGTGTATACATACATACATGTATGTATATGGGTGAGTATATACGTATGTGTATATGTGTGTATATAATGTGTGTGTGTGTGTGTGTGTGTGTGTGTGTAAAATGAGAGGAAGCTTGGCATAATTCACATAGAGTCAGCCCAGAATTCAACAAGACCTAGGTTTAAGTCCCATTTCTGACACATACTGGCTCTGTGACCCTGTCACTGACATTAGCTGATCTGTATTGATAAGGGGAGTTTCTACACCTAGAGCCACTGACACCAATGAAATCACAGGTCTAGACTTTGCATATTTTGTGTATATATAGATATACATATACAATTACATTTCATATGTGTTTGTGTGTACATATATATGTATACACTAAATTGGTCTGGTCTTAAATCTCATTGTATTAATACATGAAGGATCAAGAAAATTACTCTTTAAAAGCTATATGAAATATAAATGCAAATATATGTGTTAGATATAGATATATGCATATACATATGTAACATTCCTCCACTGAATTCCTATTCTAGTCCTTCAGCATGATATGAAAGTAAGCCTGTATTTTTGAAAACTATGTAAGCAGAGCACAAGATGAAAGGGTTTGGAATACAGGTCATATACCAAACTATTTACCTCTCATCAGAATTAAGTTCAGAGAGATTGATCTCCAGAAACCTGACCACCAGATAATAAATTTTTTGACCATAGCAAATTATGAAGACCATCTCCTAAGGCAAAGAAGGGTCATGATCTGTGAATACCAACTGATGAAATTATAGATTTTCTGAAGCACTAAAAAAATGTACTCTACCAACTGGAATAAGTTACAGAGAAACAACGTAAGGAAAAATTTCCTAAAAATTAGAGCAGTCATGCAGCTAAAATTAGAAGGAAAATAGTTAAATGGAGGGGGTGGGAGCGGGAGGGGAGAATCTTTGTAGTAAGTTTCTCCAATGAAGGTCTTATTTCCAAGGCATATAAGAAAATGATTAAAATTTATAATTGGTAAATAGTCAAAGGATATGAACAGGTACCTCTCAAGGGAAGCAATCCAAGTTATCTAAAGCCATTTAAAAATGTTACAAATAACTAATAATTAGAGAAATGCAAATTAAAGCAATACTGAGCTCACAAGCATCAGATTGTTAAAGCTGACAAAAGGGGAAAAATGACAAATGTTAAAAAGGCTGCTGGGAAACAGCCACTCTGATTCACTGATGATGGAGCTGCAAATTGGTACAGCCATTTTGGAAACTGGAACTACACCTCAATTTGAAACTAAGCCCCAAAATTTACTAAACTATGCCTGTCCTTTTACCCAGTATTACTGATATCAGATGGTTTTGATAACTTCTTGATTTATAGTATAATTTAAGGTCTGGACATGCTATTCCTCCTTTAGCCCAACCTCTTTTTATAATTTCCCTTGATGCTCTAAATTTCTGATTTTTCCAAATGAATTTTGTTATTATTTCATCAAGTTCCATAAAGTATCACTTTGATAATTTGGTGGGTATAGTATTTAAAGCAAAAATTAACTTTGGTATATTGTCTTTTTTATTATATTGGTGTGGCCAAACATAAACAGTGAATATTCCCCCAATTATTTAACTTATTTTTTCTTTAAGGAGTTCTTTGTAATTGAATCTACATAAATATTCTGTGAGCTTTGAGAGACTGTCCCCAGATAATCTATGAATTTTATAGTTATTTTTAATGAGACTACTCATCCTATCACTGTCTTATGGATTTTGGTATTTTGTGGAAATACTGTTGATTTTTGAGTGTTTATTTTGTAGCCTACAACTTTGCTGAATATATTATTTATATCAATTAATACCTTTGCTGATTTTCTAGGATGTTCTAAGTAAGCCATCATATAAGCAAAAAATAGGGGTAGTCTTATCTTCTTTTTACCTTTTTAACTTTAATTAATTTCTCATCTTATTACTTAGTGCTCGCATTTCCAGGGCTACATCAAATAATAACGAGGAGAGTGAACATCCTTGCCTTATTCCTATATTTACTGGGAAAGATTCTAGTATATCTTTATTGCATATGATGCTTCCTTTTGGTTTTAGATACTTTTATGATATTTAAAAAGGTCTATTTATGCCTATATTTTGCAGGATGTTTAGCATAAATGAGTATTGTATTTGGTCAAAGCCTTTTTCCACATCTATTAAACAAATTATGTGGTTTGGGATATAATTTTTTTTTAAATGATTGATTATATTGGTGGTTTTACTTGAGCTATCCTTGAATCACTTATATAAACCCAACTTAATTATAAATAACAATTTCTTGAATAAACTGCTATAGTCTTACAGAACTTTATTTTTTTTTTTTTGGACAGGACTTCATTTCAAAATTTTGAGTCTATTTTCATTAATATATTGAATTGTAGTTCTCTTTATGTGTGTTAGCCTTCCCTGGTTTCGGTATTAGAACTCTATTTGCACCATAAAGCGTGTTTTCTTTCTCAATTTTTGAAAATAAGTTAGATAGTATGGGTACTAATTTTTCTTTAAGTCTGGCAGAATCCCCCTGTAAATCCATCAGGAGCAGGAGGGCTTTTCCCCCCTTTTGGTAATTCCTTTCCAGCTAGCTCCATTTACTTTTCTGAGATCAAATTCTTAAAATTTCTAGTTGGTCTTCTGTTACTTTGAGTATTTTATATTTTTGAAGGTATCCCTCTATTGCTCTTGTATTCACAAGTTTTGTTCACATACAACTAGTAGATTCTGATAATTCTTTTATTATCTTTTCTGATTTTGTTGTGATGTCACACTGTTCTTTTCCATGTTGCTGATATGATTTTCTGCCCTCTTTTTTTTTATAATCGAATTGGCTAAAGGTTTATTAAGGCAGCTAAGTGGCTTAGTGGTGAGAGTGCTAGGCCTGAAGTCAGGAAGACTCATCTTCTTGAGTTCAAATATGGCCTCAGAGACTTACTAGCTGTGTGACCCTGGACAAGTCACTTAGCCCTGTTTGCCTCAGTTTCCTTATCTGTAAAATGACCTGGAGAAGGAAATGGCAAACTACTCTAGTCTCATTACCAAGAAAACCCCAAATGGGACCACAAAGAGTCAGATGCAACTGAACAACAACAACAAATTATCATTTTTATAGTTTTTTTAGTTTATCTTTTTAATTTTTAATGCAAATTTAATGTAAATTCATAATCCTCTCTTTTACTACTCTGCTAATGTATGTCTGAAGAGACATTATTTTTCCCCCATAGACTATTTTAGCTATATCTCAGAAATTTCGGTATATTGTTTCATCACTATCATTTCTCTCTTGTACATAGTGTTCTATGATTTTTCTTGGACCACTTATTATTTAGGATTTCATTGTTAAGTCTCCCTTTGGGTCTGTCTTTTGTTTGTGCTTCCTGAGCTGATTACTATTTTTATTGGATTATCATCTGTAAAATGTATTTACTATTTCTGTCTTTTGACATTTAGTTTCAATATCTCTGTTCCTTAACACATGGTCAATTTTTGCAAAAGTTCCACATGGTGATGAGAAATATGAATATATGTGTGTGTATTCATATGCGTTTGAACAGTTCCATTTCGAAGATGCTATAAAATTCGTTCAATTCTCTTTTTTCCCCTTTTGTTTATTTTTCTGCTGGACATATTCAAAATTAAGAGGACATTGAAATCTATCACTATTTTATTACTATCTGTGTTCTTATAGTTCAGTTAATTTTTCTTTTATGAATTTAGATGCTAAGACATTTGGAGCATATATTTAATATTAATATTGGTTTATTGTCTAGGATTCTTTTCAGCATAATATAGTTTCCTTGTTTATCTCTTTTTGTTGTGTTTCTTTTGATTTGTCTGATAACATGATTGCAACTACTGTTTTTTGGATTCACCAAATACATAGTAAAAAAAAAAAAAGAAATTTTCTAGTACTTCATTTTTATTGCGTGTCTTTTTTTATTTGTTTCTTTTAAGTAACAAATTGTAAGATTTTATTTTCTTTCTCGTGTACCACTTTTCTTTTTTTAATCAGATTGGTTAATCTATTTACATTTAAAGTTGTGAGAGCTAGGTTCATATTTTCCACCATTTGTCTTGAATACTGGATTTTTTTCTACAATTAGGATTTTCCCTCTTCTCTTCAGTAAGCACAATATTGGCTCTTCATTTCATTCATTCTTATGTGATTATAATCTATTTTAAGGTAACCCTATTTCCAAAGGTTCTTTGCCTCTAACCTTCAGGCCCCTCTTCCTCCCCCAATTGTGACCCTTTTCCCTTGTTTTGGAGTTTTGCTTAATTTATTAGTTCTTTTTTCCTTCTTGCTTTTATGTCACTATTTAATTATTCCCCTCTTTTTTGTCTTCTCAGTAGTCAAGTAAGATTCCCCTTCTTTTCTCCTTCAACTCTTGTTCTCTAGTGTTTTTTAAATTTTAATTTTTCTGTGCTTTCTTTTTCTTAAAGGTATTTGTGTCCCTCATTCTTTATATTATTTATTTTCCCTTTCTGTCAAAGTCTAGATTTATTCTTCATTCATGACTCATATATATATATGTATATATATATATATTTAGTCTATGTATTCCTCATGGATTTAAAGCTTCTAAGTTATTTATTTTGTATTTCTTCTTCAAGGCAGTTTCTAAGTTAATGCCTTGTAGATCTTACTACATTGTCCCCTCTTCCTATTGTCCCTCACTCTTAAGAATAAATATCAATTCCTATAATTGACAAAGAAGATATTGTCCTATGGTGAGAATTTTCTGATGTCCCTGAATATACAACTCATTATTAACCTTTGCTTTCCCCATGGTCATTTCTTCCTCCATTTGCCATGAAACCTCTTCTCTAAATCCATGTGTTCCCACCCTTTTGAGTTTCAGCTCCCCCAGGCGCTCCAATTCTATTTCTCCTAAGGAAAAATGAGTAGTTTCTAAACTCCCAATTCCTGCAGCTTATATTCTTTATAAAGTTCCCATCTCCCTTTATGGAATATCTCTCCTCCCATAGAGGCATTTATGAATGATACCCCCCGCTCTGAAATAAGATTTCCCCCTTTCTTTTCCTGTGTTTCACCTCATTCATTCTCCTAAAAATTCCCTTCTTCCTGAGGGAAGATATTAATAATAGAATGGAATATGGCTTCCAGATCAACTAAAAGAGACCAGACATCTTTGAGTAAATATTGCAAGACAAGGGAAATATATTAATGACTGCTGAAGCAAAAAACCCTGTAAATTTCTGCATGGAACCATAGCAGGATGCTTTTTAATAGTGTAAAATGAGAAATGATAATTCCATAGCAAGATTTTCTTTAATGGTGTAAAAGAAAATGATAATGATGGGGCCGCCAGGTAGCACAGCAAGTAAGAGCACCGGCTCCAGTGCTGAGAAGACCTGGAGATCGAATCCCGGGCTCAGACACTCAGCACCCACCCAAGAAACACCTGGCCGTGTAACCTTGAGCAAGTTACTTAACCCCAATTGCTTAGGGGCGGCCAGGTGGCTCAGCGAGTAAGAGTACCAGCTCCAGTGTTGGGACGACCTGGAGATCGAATCCCGGGCTCAGACACTCAGCACCACACCCAGAAATAACTGGCCGTGGCTATTTTCATCAAAGAAACAAAAAAGAGAATAATTGGGAATGAAAATACCCTGAAGTGAAGGACAACCTGGAAATACCCTGAAGTGAAGGACAACCTGGAAAAAGAAAAGCAAAAAGCAATAATGTTAAAAGAAAACATGACCTCCATACAAGCAAAACATATTGATCTTGAAAACAGACTGCATAAGGACAGCTTAAAGATTACAGGTCTCCTAGAAAAAATACATATGAAAACACACCTATAAAATGAGAAATCATACAATAAAACTTCTCAGAACTTCTGAACACTGAAAACAAAATACTAATTGAAAGAATCCACAGATCACTTACAGGAGAAAAAAACCCATAATGCTGCAAATTCCAATACATGTAATGGTTAATTTTAATTATTTCAATGATAAATAAATTCTGCAAGTAATCATTAGACAGAGTTCCAAATATAAAGCAAAGGAAAACTTAATAACACAAAACCATTCTGTTTCCACCAAAACTGCAAGAGAGAATGGAATAATGTGTTTTGAAGAATAAAATAACTCAAAATGCATCCCAAGGTAAAACCTGAGCCTAACCATTAATTCTGCAAGCCAATTTGTGGGCGGGGGGAGGAAGGGGGTGAAGGGTGCTTAGTGAGTACATTAGTCCTCTTTGCTGTTAGTTCATTTAATTTTTACCTCTTAGGATTCTTAGTGTCCAGACCATGGAGAGAACTGAAATTGTTTGGTCTCCCATGCATAACTTCTATTTTGGAGAGTTTTGAAAGACAATAAAAATCACAGAAAGTGTCTTGTCCTCCATCTTCTAATCCACCAACAACACTATAGATAGATACACCACAAGAGATAAAAAAGAGGAATCAATCCTATATGCATAAAAATATTTGTGGCAATTCTCTTTAGTGGCAAAGAACTGGAAACTACGGGAATGCCCATCAATTTGGAAATGGCTAAACAAATTATGGTATATACACACAATTGAATACTATTGTTCCATAAAAAAAAAAAAGTGGTTGTTTTAGATAAACCTGGGAAGATTTGCATGAACTGATGCAAAATGAAGTGATCAGAACTAGAACAATTTATAGTACAACAATATATATAAAAATAAGCAAACTTGAAAGATGAGAGTTTGAAAGGACTCTGAACAATACAATGATCAACCATGATTCCAAGTACCAAAGATGACAGATGCTATCTGCCTCCTGACAGAAGAGTGATTAATTAAATATGCGTAATATGACACACATTTTTGGATATGGCCAATTGGGAATTGGTTTGCTCGACAACGCACATTTATTATAAGACTTTATTTTTCTTTTGTTTTTTCCCAGTTGGAGGGTATAGTGGAAATAAGTATGTTAATGAACAACTACATTTTGTAAGCCTCCATTTTGTGACTTAGCAGTTGTTATGTAAGTTGTTTTTCTGTAATTAAAAAAGCACTTTTGTATAATTTGACAATGATGTATGTATCCCTCATATTTGGTAAACAACTGCTAAGGGGTGTGTAGGGATGTTTTGGGGGGAGGTGTAAGTGTGTTTAGGAATGTATGTGTATCCCAAATTTGTTAAACAGCTGATAAACACTTCCTAAAGATGTTAGCTTTGACCAAGAGTCAAATTTTGTTGACTATTCAATAATATAAACGTCAAGGTCTCTAAGAACAAACAACCTGATTCCTAAAAGTCCTGGTAAGTTTGTCTCATACCAGTGCTCATGACAAGATTCCCCCTATATCCAGCTGGAGGCCATGTGCCTTCCTCCAATGTGGCAGTCTTTATCAATCTTCTGCTCTAGAATGAAAACAAGATGCTCACTTTTCTAAGTGCAGAGAACACAGCGATTTACCCTAGTCTCATTCCAGGAGCAGGGTGATGACTGGGGTCTCTGGTGGATTTTTACCGTTTTGGCTAACAATGTTTGCAAATTATATCTAAGTTCTGATTGATGATCAATCACCTAAGCTGATAATGAAAGGAAAATAAAAAAATTTTAAAGAGATAAAGATGTGGATGTTTTGTGGGCTTATTTTTTTTTCGTCCAAGTGCATAGATATGCCAGGAACATTTCATTCCATGGATTTAGTAGATTTTTAACTATAAAGTAGCCAAATATAATATTAAAGAATTGCTCAGATGGTGGGAAAAAGTATTGGCTCTAATTTGGCTGAGAGTAAAAGCAAAGTTTTGTAATTACACAAATAAATTTTGAGGATTTGTCACAATTCAAGATTACCCATAAACTTCAATTACTGGCCCTGTATGTGATTCTGAAGGAAGAAAAAGACGGTGAGACACTGTTAACTTCAACAGGACAAGAAACCAGAGCTCTGATTGCCATTTACAGAGTATAAGTGCCTAATTTTATCTTAAAACCCAAACAGCTCTTGCTTAACACAGAACATAAGAGTATTTTCTACCAATTCACAATGCGCTTAGCATTTCTATTCCCATGTTGAAATGACACTGGATCATGAGTGTCTCTATCTTTATGTCCCAGTTTTAAACAGAAAGAAGCAAGAGGGGCAAAATGCAGTGGGCAGTCATGATGGCGAGCACAAATATTCCCCTAGTCTGAAACCAAATGTGCTACAAAGAAAACTGTAAGATGAACTTAGCATAAAGCATCTGACCTCCTTTCAGGCAACCACTAAAAACAACATGAAAAATGAGTTGAGGAATAGTTTGCTGGGCTTTTCATATGTCTCCAGTTGCTAAGGAAACTACTTCCTTAACATCAACCTGTTCAATATAGCTGGTTTTCACATGCATGCTTATACATCTTTGGAAGTAAGGCTGTGGAAGTCAGGGGAAAATAATGAAGAATAAAAGTCAGCACCATGCTGGTTCAAATAGCCCTAGACCACTCTCCTTACCAAGCCTTACCCTTCCCAGTCACCTGGCATATTTGCCACCTGGCAAAAACCTCCTGGACTTAAATTTGAAGATTTCGCTAATAGGGTAAACAAAACAGCAGGAAGTCCTATTTGACATGCAGCAGTAGCTGAAAAACTGCCTCTTCACCCCTACTCCACTCCCTCTCCTGCTGGGGAAGTGGGAGGCAGCTCTTAACACAGCAGGGAGAGCAGCCTCAGCCCCCTCTCCTGCCCCATATCTCTGGGGGAAGTTCCTATAAGTTTCTCAACACCCTGGGTTTGACCTGGAGCTGTGGGTTAGCATCAGTGAACTTAGTACAAGTAGGGAGTACACATGCTTACAAACCTGATGATACCAAGTCAAACCTAGATAAAATGATATCTCATCAACCCAACCCAAGTATGACCAGAACCTCACAAAGTATATAGGTTCCAATTTTCACTGTGTTCACATCAGTTAGAACTAGGAGAGAAATCACATCAACACATCACCTCATCAGCCTCCTTGCCAATACCTACCCCTTGCCCCCCACCCACTTTCCAGTTCTAGAACCATAATCTAATAAATACTGCCACTGCTACAGGAAAGGGTGTTTCTATCAGCTTCGCCCTGGCTCCATTCACCATTGCTGTAACTTTCCAAACCAAAATACTCCTCCCTAGCCATTATTCCCCCATATGTATGGTCTCCCCCATTAAAAAATATAAGTTTTTGAAGTCGGTATCTCTCCCCATTTTTATATTTATAACCCCAGAACTTAGCACAGTGCCTAGCACACAGTAGGTGGTTAATAAATCCTTGTTGGTTGGATAAGTGAAGGAAAAATATTTGCTAGATTCTTAATAAAATAAATAAGTTAGGAGATGGGAATATATAGATAAAAATGAAATAGGCCCTGCCATCAACAAGTATGAATGATAAAAAGAAGATAAAAGTAAAGGAACAATTTGAGCAATAATCAAATAACAAATATTGATTAAACACCTTGTATATGTCAGACACCATAATACTTAGATGTAGAATATGAATTATCTGGAGAAAAATTAAATTTTCCTTCCATTTACTCTGATCTCATATTACCAAATTAGGTATGTTGTTTCCCTGATTTGCTGAAAATTGTCCATGTAAGCTTCTTGAGGACAGGATCTATTTTTACTTTTTCTTTCTGTTTCTAGCACCTAGAACAATAGCGCCTAGCATACAGTAGGTGCTTAATGTATTCCTGATTATTGATTGATTCAGAGACTGCTGCTTGCTCTCATGGTTTCTTCCTCTACTTATACCTCTAGCCCTAAAGGAACTAAAAAGTTAGGCTACCAAGCCAAAGATATCTTGGATGAGTTGTGGCCTGCTTTTCGGATGCCGTGGGCAAAAGGAACATTGGCTTTCTTTGAAGTAATGTTATTCTCATGGGTTTCAGACAATCTTTTTCATGCATAGCTGTCTAGTTGGCAATTCCATGAAAGGAAACGTTTTAAAATATTTATAATGATTTAGAGGCTCTTTCAATTCTTTAAGGAGCCACGTACATGGAGACCAATCTCTACACCTCTAAAACCTAGAAGGTGGTCTTCAGAGATGAAAGGGTCAAAAAAAATCAGCAACTTGAGGTCAACCTAGTAATAAGCCTCTCCGAGCTTAGTTAATCTGCTGCTCCATAACTGACCTATAGTCTGTTACTGGCTCATATTCCAAACCTTTCCAGCTTAGAAGTAGCACATACTAGAGTTTTTGTCCCATTGGCATAGCCTCCGAGTCCACACTTCACCTGCCTATACTTTTACCCTGATGTCTTAGAGGAGAATATTAGTAGAGAGAACATAAGAAATGAAAAAAGAAAAATATTACTATGCCACGAAACATCTTAGCCTCTTGGGAGCTTTCCAACAATGCTAGAAATAATATGGAAAGACACTTCCAGGCCTCGGGCTAAACCTGCTTCTCCTCAGGGGTTTCCTCAGATAATCAATGCTGTTTGGGGTCCCTGGGCTCAGTAATAGCCTAAAAACGATGAACTTGTGTAATAGAATCCTGACTGTGTGACTTTGATTAAGGCACTTTGAGACTACAGCTTCTGTGACCAGAGGAAAAAGGGGAGGGGGAGGCCAAGGTAATTATGAAGCCTTCTATAAATGTTAAATAATGATTTTAATGAAACTTCCCTCTCAGCTGAGCAATAAATTTATCACCGAGTTATTTATTGTTTTGGCCACTGTTATTTACAAGGTTTGGTTTTGTTTTTAACAAGTGAAAACTCTAATGTGCTCCTTTATATATGACTTTTCTGTTAGGAAATGGAAAGCAGGTGGGTGCCTCAAACACCCAAGTTTCTCTGTGGTCAGGTCATTCTGACCAGGGGCTAAGGAACATTTAGTAAACTAAAAATATTATCATTGCAGTCACATCCATGAACACTTGAGACCTACTCCATCAAAATCAATAGGTCAAGAGGGTGTCACTTTATCTTAAAAAGTGTGACAGTAAAATACACAAGAAATTCACTTGAAAAATTACATTAAAAGAAGGTTACAAATCGGCCAAAGCCCAAAGGATTCTGGGTATCCTCACCTCCTGCCTTCTCTGGGCACAGCAGGGGTGAGATAAGAAGTAGGAATGGAGAGCACAGATTACAATTTCTCAAATGTGAATAGTACTTAGGGAGACCCTTTCCATGGTGCTATAAGCAAAATGTGAAAGCCCTTTTCACAGTAAGAATCAGCCTTCAGAAACCATTAAGATAGTCATTGTCATAGGTGGGGACAGGGGGGTGATGTTATGAATTATTATTTTGGGGAGGGTGCTTAATTTTTTTATAAAACTGTCCTAGTGAAACTAATGAAAACCTAGAGACATGTAGGCATTATCAAATAGTATAAATTATAATGGTAAAATTCAAATGTAATCTCACACAGGATCACATTTCTTTCTTTAACTCTCCTTCTTTGGCCGGTCTGAAATACATAGGCTACAACATCAACCAATTATTCTGCCCACTGTCCTTCCAGAGTTGGCTGAAAAACCCTACTCCTTTGGCCATGATGTTTTACCAGAAGCATTCTCTGTTTCCCCCATAGGACCAGTTGGCAATGAGTTCACTCGCACAACGCAGTTCTCTCTTTCTCAAGTCTTATGGCCTGAAGCTTTTCTTCTCCTTAAAGGCTTTCTATTTTCTAAAAGTCCCATTTATTTTCTACACACATATATACGTGTTGGCAGGGGAAGGATTTTCTTTCAGGTTTCCTTTAAGGGTGCATTTAAAATACTCACTTCAGGCGGGGCCAAAATGGACCATGGACCACAGCATCTCAAGGCTACATATGCATCCTTTTCACCTAGCATTAAACTCCATAGAGCACCCTTAGGGCTCGAGGGAAAGAAGGTGGCAGTATGTGAGAGCTGGGGAATGTTTTCATTTTCTTTTTAGTCGACGAGCCAGGCCACAGTCTGCGTTTTGTCAGCTAGAGGCAGGTTCCCATCTCTAGCATGAGACTGGGATGCTTTGATTTTTCTTCATTTGGGATATAACTAGATCCTTGTTATTTGCCAAATACCCCCAAGGGTGTCCTACTTTCCAGTATCTTCTGCCCTGTCAGTGTTCCTGTGGCTCAGTCTTGTGGTCCTTTTTGGAGAGAAGCCCCCTCCAGTGAAAGGGTTGAAGGACTCAGCTGCTATTTTTAAAAACTATGCAGATCATGATGCTTTGGGATCCACAAAAGGTCACCTAAGTATGAATTATTATTGTGAAAGGATGCCAGAAATGGAACACACTATCTGTATTTGCATCCCATAATTACTATCAATCACAACCAACCCATAAGCACTTATCAAAATATCTACTCTGTGCCAGGTGCTAGTAATACAAATAAGGAACAGCAACAGATAATGGAGAATATGCTGAATTTGGAGTCAAAAGAGATAGGTTCAAATCCCAACTTTGCCATTTACTACCTATATGACCTTAGGCAAGTGCTTGGTCTTACTGGGTCTCAGATTCCTCATCTGTAAAATTAGGAGGTTAGACTTGACCTATAAGGTCTCTTCCAGTTCAGAACCTAAAATCCTATAACAAAGGCAAAACAGTTTGAGCCTTCAAGGAGCTTAAAGTAAAGAAGGGTAAATACAAGATTTACAAAAACAAGATTCAAAACCCATGCTAAAATTCAAGCTGAAGAAAAGTTTCCTTCTTTTCTCTGTTTCCTCTTCCCCATTCCTGTTTCCTATCCACTACCCCCTTCCCAAGCTAGACTTACCTGCTTCATTGTGTTGGAGATACTAATGGAACTTTGGACAAGTTTTCTTTGAAAGCCCACAAATATCTGGGGATTAGAAAAGCCTAATAATTATCTTAATCAAGTTTCTGAAAATGTTTTTATAGTAATGTAAAAATAACCAAGATATTTTCAGTGATCTTACATGTACATAGTATCTTATAAAAATTATTATAAATAAAACACTATTATTATGACTATTATTTTCCTCATTAAAAGTAGAAACTCTATCAAAAAATCATAAAATTGTCATCATTATGCATGTGTTTACATATGTATATGCACACACATATATGCATGCATACATATACTCCCTTCCATCACAACAGTAAAACAGTTGTCTAGTCTCTCTTGCCTAAAAGGCTGGTTCTGACTACTGCCACTGCCTTTCCTGTCCCCACTCCTTATATACTGCCCTAGGCTACCCACTGCGGACTTATCTGTCCTGTAAGAGGAAAGGGTAGCCACTATGGGAAGGTACAAAGATCCAGCGGTTAGAAAGTACCACAGGTGGCCCCAACATGGATTGCAATCTTGTCTGCTTTTCTCCCTTTTCTCTCTGTGTTCTAGTGTTTGAGGGAAAGCAGTGATCCAAAGCTAAGATCAGATACTTTGGAATCCCCCCAAATAAACATATTCCCAGAAATAGAATCTTGAGGCAGCCAGTGAAAGGGACCATGTTGACCTTATGCACAAATGCCAAAAATACCAGGTGTGTGAGTATTAACCGAAGCCTGTAAGAACTAAGGAAATCACTGCTTTCAAATCAGGATCTTTAAAGCTTGATGGTTAGTCCTAGATAGCATTTGTTTCAAGAACAGGCCAGACTTAGGATGATTAACTGTTTTCAGAATAAGAGTCACTTTCTGTCTGTGCAGTTTCCAGGACTGCATTATCAGTGTCAGTGGTTCATGGTCACTCTGAACACCAAAGTCAACTATTAGTTTTCCTGCTCATGTTCCATGCAAAGCTACCCCTGGGGAAATGCATGTGATTTTTTTTTTTATTCCATTCATTTTCTCTAGGAATCTTGAAGGTCACCAGCACCGCTGGCATCTCGGTTTGGTTTGGGCTTTGCATACACAAGCACACAAAACCTGCAATAGGCAATTTCACTGTTTGGAGTCTTGAGAGAGAGAAAAAAAGTGTGTGTGTGTGTGTGTGTGTGTGTGTGTGTACATACATATATATGTATCCCTCATGCACTAGCATGATGATTTCATGCCTTTCTGATTATGATTATTTACTAGAAAGACTATCAAGCAGAAATGAGACATTGGGTAGAGGGAATCTAGGGAAAAAACCACTAGAATGAGAGGGCCCCAAATCATATCCTAAGAAACACCTGGGAATTCTACTTAAATTGCTTTACCTTTCCATAATTCAGTTGCACCATCTTAAAAAAATAAAATAAAACAGCGTTCATAATACCAAACATTGGTAGGAGTCCATTTGAAGGTCACATACCTAGCACTGGGGGGGCACAGGGGAGCCTAGGTCCCACATGCCATCATCAGACGCTGACCTGAAGCAAGCTGCCGAAAGACTCCTTGGAGCTCCGCAGGCCTCTCACTAGAGACACCTCCATCTCCACCACCAGCTCCCCTCAAAGCCCCGGTATGTATGTGCTAGGAACAGGGGGAGGGAAGCTCATGAGACCCATATGTCCAGGCAGCCTTGCCATCTGTGCAGCAGGGACGGCCTGTGGGAATATCCCTACATGCCTCGGATTGACCTTTGCCTATCTCGTGGTGACCCAGAGAGATTTGAAGCAATAGCTACCAAGCACTTTGGAGCAATGGGACGGGAAAGCATTACAGAAACAGAAAACATCATATTCGTCTCATTCCTGCTGTACTTGCCTGAAAATCATTAAAGCCTCTTGTTTTCTTTCCAGGTCTCAAATTTTCATGCCATGCCCACGGATATTAAAAGCTCCTTGGAGCTCAGCAGGAGGGAGCGCCGCAGACAAAGGGAGAGGCAGCCCAGCCACTGAGGGGGAGGCTTTAGTGGCCTGGCTGTTTTGTTTCTAATAGTGAACAGTTCTCCCATCTGACCAGCAGGAGGAGGGAAACCTCACTCTACGCACTGTTCAACCTCTTTCTCCCAAAGCATCCATCATCTTCAGGCACCAGTGCCAGGGAGTTAATCCCTCAAAGAAACCCCGGGCCTGAGATAAAAATCAATTGGGAGATCTCGGCATTCTTTGCAAAGGCAACGGTTTTGTTGTATGCATTCTGAGTCAACGCTAAATGAAACGCTGCCAGAGCACTTTCTCTGTAAACATTGGGGGATTTCGATACCAGCTCGGAGGGTGCAGCGTATCTTGGCACCGGGACAGAGGAAGTTCCATTTCCAGGATGTCTGAAAATGAGTAGCGAGTGTGGCCGGTTTGAAGTTTGTCTCATCTTTCAAAAGCTGCTGCTTTTGAGAAATTCCAACCCAACGGGACTAGTTCCGAGCTTCTTTTTGGAATAGGAAAAGGCTTTTTCAAATGCTCCCTTGAAGAAAAAATGTTTCTTTTTTTAAATCTGGTAAACAAAACTGCGCCATCCAAATTAGCAGTAGGCAATACACAAATGCAGGAAAGGATCCATGTGAGGGAGAAGTCTGCAGATCCACGGGGCACAAAACTTGGTCACGACAGGGAGGCAGCCAGAATTTAGCCATATAGAGGAAGACATCGAAAAGTTCCCAAGGCATGTAAATACTGATCGAATTCTATTTGAACAAGAAAAAAATTGTATTTCTAGAGTGCCTTTCTATTGTGATTGCAGTGTGACTTTTAGGAAGACACTTTGTAAACTTTAAAATGCTACATAAATGTGTCCAATTAGAAGAAAGGGGGAGGAGGAGTGATGTGTCTGGAGTCAAAGAACATGGGTTCAAATTCCGCTTCGGCTACTTTCGCTTCGTGACTTTGGGCAGGTAGCTTGACCTCTTTTGGATCTCAGTTTCTGTATCCATAGAACAAAGGAGTTGAGCTAGAAGACCCCAGCCCTTAATACATCAGGTATGGGCATCTAGGTTGCGCCGTGCACAGAGCTCCAGACGTAGAGTCGGGAATATCTGAGTTCGAATTTGACCTTAGACACTTCCTACGGTAGCTGTGTGCCACCGGGCAAGTCACTTAATCCTGTTTGCCTCAGTTTCCTCATCTGTCAAATAAGCCGGAGAAGGAAAAGGCAAACCACTCCAGCATCTGTGCCAAGAAACCCCCAAATGGGGTCACAAAGAGTCAAATGTGACTGAATGACAGCAATATTGTTATAAAGAATGCAATGAATTGCAGACAAATTTCATGAAAGATTCCTGATCCCCTATGAATAGGGCATATACTCCCAGACTGGTTGTTGGTCAATTTCCCGCATCTTCCACCCTCTGAACCCAGTGAGCTCTCTTCGGTGATGCCTGGCCAGGATTGGCCACTAGGTGGCGAAGTGGAGAGAACTCTGGATTTGGAGATAGACCCACATGAGTTCAAAACCTGCCTCAGACACTTTCTATGTAGCTGTGTGATCTTGGCAAAACCACTTAGCCTCTCTGAATCAGTTTCCTTATCTATAATATAGGAATAATAATGGGAATATAAATAGCATCTAGCTCGCAAGGTTGTTGTGAAGACTAAATGAGATAATACATGGAAAAGCGCTTGGCATACTTTAAAGGAGAACATGAACGCTAGCTGTTACTCTTCCTACTATTAAGTATTACAGTCAGTAACCACGCTAGAATTTCTTTACAAAACAAAGCTAAAGTGGCTTACACATTACCTTGGCCTCATTATCCCTGCATCTCATTAATCCTCATTATTGCCATCATCAACACCACCACCATAAGGTAAGAACAGAGATATTCTGGTAAATGTTTAACAACCAGCTGGGGGTGGGGGGCGTGGCAACAAAAGCTGGACACGCTTAAATTTATATATGATAAATTGCATAATGAACATTCTCTTCATCATTTGCTTTCAGGAACAAAGGACCACCAGAACTGCAGTCTATCAAATCAACAAAACAATGAACTAAATTCTGATTTGTAGTCTTTGTTGATTACCAAGGTGTGAATTCCCCAAGGTGTAAATATTCACACTGAAAAGCTAAGACTCCAGCACACTCCTGAGTACATGAGGGACCAAAAACAAACAAAACAAAACACCTCTACAACTAAAAAAGAACAGTCAAGGGCATTGTGTGTACCCTCAAAGAGCTTCCAGTCTGAATAGTGAGAAGTATGGTACCATGGAAGGAGAACTCCACTAGGTATCAGGACACCTTTTGGTCCCAGGACTATCCCTAGTTACCTTGACCAGACCACTTTACGTTTCTTGGGGCCAGTTTCTTCATCCATAAAAGAAAGAGATTGAATTGGATGATCTTTTAAGGTCCCTGCAAGGTCTTGATTGTGGAGCAAAATACACACCTCACTGACAAATAACAATGTCATATATGTAGTAGATGAAAAGCACCAAGTTGACCAAGGCCTTATAAATTTGAAAAGTGATATAACTTGTCCAGGGCCATGAAAAGAGACCATTGGTAAAGTTCCAAACCATGGTACATTTGTCGAATTCACATGGGCTTAATAATCATAAAGTGTTTTTCTTTGTAGGTTTGTGTATTTTCTTTAAACATTCTACCTATATGTCTTCAAAAGATCCCTCAATCTAGTGAAGTGTATAGGATATCCTACTTATATTTGTCAGGCACATAATTTAAGTTTCTTGTGTAATCAATGAAAATGCCACTGGATCCTTGGAATCTTTTTTTTTTTTTATTTAAGCCCAGTTTGTGATTTTGTTCCACAAACTGACAATTAACACAATCCAGATCATCACACTTGCACTAGTTAATCATGAAAGTCACTGATTGCTGTAGGACACACAGATGAAGAACTGTTTTTAATATTCTACACTAAAGATAATCCCTTTCTATGATTCTAGGAGAAAAGATAGATATAGTGATAATTCCATATAATGATACCCATTATAATTATGTATGTAGGAAAGATGGACCAACATTTTTTTTTTAAAAGAAAATGTTTCAGAATATGGTCTTGAAAATGATCTTTTGGAGAAAAAGATAAATCTTTCTAATAGGATATGGTCTCCTTCAAAATGACTCTAAGCAAAGTCTTTGAAATCCTACTTTTCAATCAGTAAAAGGAAGCAGTACAGCTCTTTGTTTTTAAATTGATACCCAGGGCCGGTTATCACAAGAGTAGCTAATTTGAGATTTTTTTTTCAAAAACAGTAATTTATGTGTACTGATCAACCCAGTCTTTCAGGCCAAAGCCCCCATTTGCAAAACTCTGGGACCTTAGTTTCATTAGTTCCAGGCTCTAACCAATTGAGTTAACCCCCTGCTCCCTTGTCTCTTCTTTTGCCAGTAGCAAAAAGAGTCTACCCCAAGAATAAAAAAAAAAAAATCTCCTTGGGTGTATGAATTAGTCTTCCCCCAAGCAACAGTAAGGGTATTTAGAGGTCAGTGCCCAGACTCTAACTAGGGCCTACAGCCTCCACCCCTATCCCTGAGGGCCTCCCTGAGCCAGAGTTGAATGAAGGGTGAAAAGGGCCAGAGCAGCAAAGGAAATAAGAGGCATTTTCTGTTTTGCTGTAGAGAAATCATCACTTTGCATTTCTGTTTTATAAACCTTGTTGTATTCTATATAAATGTATTTTAAAAGTTGTGTTGAGCTGAACTTAGATTGTGAAGGAAAGCAGCTTGACTAAGAAATGTGGCTATTTAAACGGGCTAGAAATAGTGCTGAAACCATAACAAGGAAGAAATAAATGTGTAAATATTTTTGTTTTTGTTTTGTGTTTTGTTTTTACAAAATCACCAATAACGGGAGTTCTAGCTTCAAAAGCTAACCAAGAGGAAACAGGAGATTTGGGGAAGAGTCATGAGGCACATGATCAGGCCCCTGTGGAACTCTTTCCTCCTTTCTCCTTTCCCATTAAATGAAAGAAAACACAAACAAGTCAAGGGAACTACATAATGGACCTTCTAGCAAATCAGGAAGGCAAATAAGGCTGGCTTTCTTATTAGCTCACAATTAATCATAGTGAATAGACCTTTGTGACTGTGGCCAAGAGACCTCATTGACAGTTCAGTTCAGGAAAGGCCTGAAAGGACTTTTATTGCCAAGCTAATGAAAACTTCCAGAGCTATGGATAAGGCCCCGGAGGCTCTTAATCTAAGAAAGGTTCAAGGTGAGTTAACCTGGTGATGGAACCAGAGTTAGATCAAGCAGTGATTGATAACCCTTGAAGATTAATGAGAAAAAAATCATCATCTCCTCATTTTACATATGAGCTTCAGCTCAGTAATTAGCCCCAGGGTTGCATAGCCAGCAAGTGTCAGAGATAGGATTCAGACCCAGCTCCTTCCGGACCCCAAGCCAATTCATTATATTATACTGTCTTTCCACCTAATAGCTCACAATTGTATAGTTTTAGGGTTTACAAAGTGCTTTCCTCACAATTCAGTCCTGTGAGACAGGGTGTAAGAATTATTATTTCCATTTTACAGATTAGGAAATGGAGGCTTAGAAAAGTTAAGCAAGATTTAGAAAACAGACATCTTCTAACACCGAAACCAGCATTCCTTCCATTATACTATGCTGTCTACACAGCCAGTTAATTTCTTTGCAGTTCATTTTGGCTCCTCAACTAAGCAGTAAGTGCCTTGAGGGCAGGGCCCGTCTCACACTTCTCTCATATTCCTTGTAGAACCTAGCACAGTGCTGAGCAGACAGTATTTGCTCAGTGATCACTTGTTGACATTGCAGGTTGAATAGCCAGGAGTAAGAACAGGAGTAAACTATACCATCCCAGCTCAATCCTGAATAGTGTCCCCGGCTCCAAGTTCAAAGGAGAGATCAAGAAAGTGGAGAGTATTTTGAGATATGTCCCTGATACACAGCAATAGAAACAAATCAAAAAGACTTTTTTTTTTAATAAACAGTTCATAGTAAAGCGCAAGAGGAGAATACATGAAAGTAGCAAACCCTCAGTGCTGCTTAACTTTGCCCACACTTGCCATCAGGAAGACTATGGCTCTGTGCCAGGGTTCAGGTTGGTGTGTCCTAAGCCACCCAGGATAAGTGGGGGAGGTCTTTGATTACACCTGCACCTCATTAGTACACTAATTCTTCTCTCTGTGTCTCTCTCTCTGTCCTCTCTCTGTCTCTCTCTCTGTGTCTCTCTCTGTCTCTCTCTCTCTCTCTCTGTCTCTCTCTCTCTCT
>NW_027186304.1:41856397-41879405 GCF_028583685.1 Petaurus breviceps papuanus | reverse complement strand
GAGGGAGAGGATGTCTTTCTGTCAAAGCAAGAACACAAGGCAGCTATGAACTTTGAAGTCCAAAAACCTGAAAATGCAATCACAGAAGAATGGAGGAAAAGTTCAGGGGAGTCACAAGACACTGGCAAGGGCCTCTGTTGAGTTTTCAAGGGGACAAAAAGATGCAAAAAAGGGGATTCCTTCCAGGGCAGTGTGAGGGCTGTTTTCAAGGTGTACTTCTCAGCCCATTCCATCTCCATCCATGAAAGGAAGCCCAACTGTGGAGATGGGAATAGTAACATAGAGGGCTGATTATGTTTTGACTCCTTGTTTTTTTTCATAGACTACAAATGCCCTTTCAGATGATTTTACTTTCCACCAGTCCCCAAAATCATGATTTGTTTTTTCTGGACATAAAACTCAGCAGCAAATACAAATAAGAGTTCCCTTCCCCAGCTTCAGAAGCTGAGAATAGAGTTCACTCTAAGTGTGTCTTCCCCTTCAGTGACCTGTTAAATGATGACCGCTTAGGGTGAGAAGTGCTAAAATTGGGGGATTTTTTTTTGTAGTAAGGAGCAGAGAAACAGGAATCAATAATCAGGGTTTGTAACCCTGGGAAAGTAGGATAATGTAGGGTAAGTGTATCTTAACTTAAAAAAAAAAAACACCTCCTTCCTTCCCATTTCCTTGATTGAGACAATGCATTTGTAGAATCATACAACTTTAAGATTTGATATCTAAAGGTGTTCTAGTCCATCCACCTCATTTTACCAACAGAAGTGAGGCCCAGAGCAGTTGTCACTTGCCTAACCAAGATGATATAATTAATTAGTGACAGACTAATTCGGAACAAATGGTACTACAAGCCATCTCTCGTGACTTCCAAGCTAATATTCATTTCACCACAGCACAAAGTCATCATTTCAATTTCTTTTTATTAACTGGTTGCAAATAAACATGGAAATTTTAACTATACAAACAGAATCTGAGGTGCAGAATAGTAGAAATTCCAAATCTAGGTCAATTCTAAAAGCACCCAGAAGATCCAATCATTTGTTTACTCATTCATTCAAAACACTGTACTAAGATGCTGTTGGCTTTATATTAGCCATAATCCTTGTAATCCAGAAGCTTTCAGCCTAGTATGAGGGTAAAGCATGTACATAACAAATTATGTACACCACATGATATCTCAGATTTTGACAGAGCATTAAGATGTTACCACGTGTTCTGTGATACTCTACCAACTCACACTTAGACTGATAGGCGAGGTTCCCCAGAAGGAAACTATTGCCTTGGGTTCTAGGTCACCCTGTGGATAGCTACTCCTAAAATCATAGTTCACATTAGAAAGGAACAGTTAACTAGGAAGTTTTTGGTTTTTTGTTTGTTTTTTTAACTAGGAAGTTTTTGCAGGAAGCTTCTTTTAGGGAGTTTCTCTGTTACAGGTCTCATTTTTAAGCTATAAGAACCGTTCCCCAGTAGAAGAGAAGTGATGGACCCAAGTTGCAAAACAAGGCATGGATTTTTAGACATGGCTAATGTAGAGATTAGTTTGTTTGACTAAATGTATGGAGAAGGGTTATAAACACGCAGTGTTCAAAGTAAGAAATCCAAGTCATCGATAAGCATATGAGAAAATGCTCCAAATCGCTAGTCATCAGAGAAATGCAAATTAAAACAACACAAAGATTCTTCCTCACATGGGTCAGACTGGTAAAGATGATTTAAAAAAGGAAAAACACAATTATTAGAAAACCTATAGAAAAATAAGAACACTAATGAACCATTGGTGGAACTGTGAATTTGTCCAGACTTTCTGGAAAGCAATTTGGAAGTATGCCCAAAATGCCACAAAATTGTGCATACCCTTTGACTCAGTGATATTACTATTAGATGTATACTCCAAAGAAATCAAGGAAAGAAAAAAAGGATGCAAATGTACATAAAATTTTATAGCAACTCTTTTGTTATAGCAAAGAACTAGAACCTTGGGGAATGTCCATCAATTGGGGAGTGTCTAAAAAAAACTGGTATGCAGATGTAATTGAATATTATCTTTGCTATTAAAAAATGACAATTTCAGGGAAATTTGAGATTTATTACAAAGCTAATGCAGAGCAAAGCGAGCCGAACCAACAGGCTAACACATACAATAACAGCATCATAAAGACAACTTTGAACAACTTAAGAACTCTAACAAATACAATGAGAATACATAATTCTAGAGGACTGATGATGAAGCATACTACCCACCTCCTGAGAGAGGAGGTATGGACTCAAGTTGCAGAATAAGACATGAGTTTTTAAACATGGCTAATGTGGACATTTGTTTTGCCAGACTGTGAATATATTACAAAGGTATATTTCTCTTTTTTGCAGTGGAAGAGGGGCTTGGAAGAGAGAAGGGAAGAGATGAGAGAGAGAAAGAAAAAGAAAGGAAGAGAGAGAAGAGGAAGGTGGAAGAGAGGGAGAGATCCAATAAGAAAGAACCCACTACTTATTGAAATAACCCATTCCACTTGGGGGAGAGCTTTTGCTGTTAGTTTTTTCCTTTCATCAAGATTAAATCTGTGTCTGTGACTTCTGCTTGTTACTCCTGGTTGTATTACCAAAGCAATATTCACAGCACTGACAGCAACTATGAATATGCCAGCATAGTTCTGAATTACAAATTATAAGAAATTCTCCATATAAAAGCAGAAGCAAAACATTTATTCATATACCAGAAAGCCAAATCCCAACACCAGAAAACCAAATCCATCATAGCAACAAAGACGTTAATGCTCCTTATCACTGCAAGAAGCAACACTATCCCAAAACCTTCCACCTGTCAGGCCTTCCCACAAACAAACATTCACAAGCTGAACTATCTCCTTACCTGTGTCCTCTCCCCCCTCTGCATTAACTGCTCTGACTACCAGTTTCCTCTCAGCACTGATCCACCCTTCCTGCTCCAACCATTCAGCAATCTCCTCCCAACACAGGCTCCATGTGATTACATTCACTCTGTTAAGGGGCAGGGAAGATCTTCAAATTACCATTACCATCACAGATATTGCTTTCTGAGATCAAGCAGAGCAAGTCTGATCCCTCTTCTATATTACTGTCCTTCAAATAATTGAAGGTTTTTATTAGAAGTCTTCTTTCTTCAAGCTAAGTATTCCTAATTTCTTCAATCAGTCTTCATGTGATATAGTTGCCATTACTTCCGCCATCTTGATTTCTCTTCTCAGGACATGTTTCTGTTTATCAGTGCTAAGACGTGGTATCCAGAACTGAACATGATACTCCAGATATGGTCTGATCAGAAAAGAGTAAAGAGACATCATCACTTCCTTGTTCTGAACATGATGCTTCTCGATGAAGCTTTTTGTTATTGTTGCCACTTTGACACGTTGTTGGCTCAGACTGAGCTTTTTGTCAACCAAGAGCCCCAGCTGTTTTTCATATGAACTCATCAACTCTTCTAGGAAGAAAAGATATTTGGAAGCTGAAAGGAGACATGGTTACAAGCAAATCTATCGGAAAGATTCAAGTAAGTCATAGCAGGGATACATGGAGTGTTCAGGGAGGATTTGGTGTGAGGGCTTGCTGAGTCTTTTTCAGGGCTGCTCATTCACCTTTGATGTCCATCTGCCACCCAATTCTCACCTGTGGTTCCAGAAAGCTGTAGCATGTGTAGTAATCAAACCCTGGTAAAGCTGTCTGGGCAGATGGGCTAAACTAGCTTGAGTTAGGGGGATGGCTATCCCACCATGTGAATATTTCCCCCAGAGGAATAGGTAGATGAGAACAATTTGTTCCAATATCCATGAAAGCTTTGATCAAGAATGAAAGATGCTAAGGTCATCCACTGCATTCTGGGCCACTGCCAGTAACCTCGAGTTTTGTCTTGCCACTGGGCTTTGATGACTATGGAAGAGAAAATAAGGCTCACTACTTTGTACAATTGCCTCACTCAAACCCAATTCACCTATGAGTCAAGACATCATTGGTTCTCTTCAAAGCAACAACAACAGCAAGGATTGAGTGGTTAACACAAGGGTCAACAAAAACACATTTGCCTACATGCTTACAAATCCTTTCAAGGGGACCTTAAATTGAAAGTGGAGGAATGGGGGGTGCAGAGTGGGCAGGAATCATATATATATATATGTGTGTATGTATGTATGTATGTATATGTATGTATATGTATATATGTATATGTATGTATGTATATGTATGTATATGTGTATATGTATATGTATGTATGTATATGTATGTATATGTATATATAAAATATATCTGTGTGTATGTGTATATATACACATATACATGCATCCTGTGTGTGTGTGCATGTGTGTGTGCGAACACATGGGATTAGATCAGTGGTCAAACTCAAATAGAAAGAGGTACTAAACTATCTATGACACTTAGAAAAGCACATATTAACTTTATCTATGTCCTATTGCATTTTTCCTTATTTTGTCAAATATGTCACAATTACATTTCAATCTGGCTCTGTATTGGAGAGTGTTACAACTGCAAGACATCCTGCCTCATGTTTTATACCTCCAGATTAAATGACCCCTGAGGTCATTTCCAACTTTGAGACTGAGTGATTCTGTGCTTCTTGATACTAATAATATTCCATACTGCCAGTGTTCTTGTGAAATGATCTTCTGTAGCAGCAAGCTCCCTAGCATGCCTAGGATGGCTGCTAGCACAGGTTCTTAGATCTGTTTTTCTAAAGGAAAGCAACTCAAAATGGGTTAATAATCTTACTTTAATCAAACATGTATCACTTACCTGGTTCAGGGGGAAAAGTCAACACCCTGAACTTCAGAGAAAACAAACACAAGTTACAAGCAGACAAAAAATACAGGCAGAGAAACAGAGAAGCAGACAGGGCTTCCAGCTGTCTGACCATTACATCCATACCTAGTCAGTTACCAGAGAGGGAAGCACCAACATCTGGGTTTTCAAAACTGGGGGCTCAACAGCTGCCCAGAGTCTCAAATGGCCAAATCACACAACTATGTCCAAAGTGAGCCCCAAAGCAAAACCTCACATGAGGGTATATATAGCCTTCTCCTGGCTCAGAGAATGTCACAACCCTGTTGACCCACTGCCCAATCACAAAGTAACAAGGTGTGGGTGTTCCTGAAAAACAAGCCTCCCACCACAGGCTCCATGTGACCACATTCAGCTTATCAGGGGGGCAGAGTATATTTTCAAATCAGGAAAGGTTTTCAGATTCACTTAAGCCTATCAAGGGGCCAAGGGTCAGGGAAGATCTTCAGATTCCCATTCCCATTACATCTTCTTTCATTCACTGAAGCAAACTTGGTGACACAAGCCCAGAAAACATCTATTCTTTGGAAATGCCACTTTAGCATCGTCTTACCTACCACACTCCATTTTGGAGCTCTTCTCCCAAGCTCTTCTCTTCCAGATTAACGATGGCCCAAAGAACTTCAATATAGCAAGTCCGGCCTGACCCTACAGAAATCACAGAACCCAAAAGAGAGTAGGGAAATCTAATTATTATATCTGGATTGGAATCCTTCTAAAGATGGCACTAAGGGAACGGGGAAGAAAGGGCTGCCTCAGACTGAGTTATCTCCTGTGTTCTATTTTCTGGTTAGTTCATTAATTATTAGGTCTCTTGAGTCTCCTGCTAGGAATCTCTATCCAGTTGGCTCTCCATCTAGTTGCATGTACCAGTTACTTAGACTCTTCAAGTGATGCCGAGATAACTTTGTCCTAGAGATCATACTCTAAGACCCCTTGTAGCTCTAAATCTACTAGGCTATGATACTATGATTTGGGGGTGGGAATGCTATTTCCACCAAGGGCATCCTGCTCGTGCTAATTATTAGCATTGGTGTTAAAAGACCTTGGTTCACATTCCTGCTCTGGACAAGTCATTTAACCTCTCAAACCCTCGACTTTCCTTATCTGTAAAATGGGGATGATATTCAGGGCATGGATCCCAGGATGTAGCTGGAAGAAAAGCACTTTGCAAACTGGGCAAACTATAAATATTGAGCTTTAATTGTTATGAATTGCCTCCCAAACATCCTTAAATGGCTTTCTACTCCCTGTCATCTTACTCTATTCTCACAAGTGCTCTGAACTTTGGCAAGACAGAGAAATGTGATTCTATGGTGTTTTCTGACACTATTCACACCTGCTAATGAATCGCTCCCTTTGGCTGTGTAGACAAAAAAGTTAAACAACTTCATGGGACCCATAAGTGAGTTATTATCTTAGTATAGAACTGGCACAATAACTTGGATTAGCCCCAATGCTATTTCCCTTATTTAGACCTGGCCTAAGGGGCATTTCCATTGGGGGATCTGAAGCTTTGGAATTCCCTCTCTTTCCTAGTCCAACAAAGCTCTAATTTATTGACCTTCAGGGCACAATACAAAACACCTGTTGACTCTGGCATTTCCTCAACCTGCACAGAGAAGCCTGAGAATTAAAAAAGAAAAGAGGTCTTGCTTTTTTGGGGGGAAAGACCACCCTTTGTTCTATATTTTTCTACTGTGCATAAACTCAGGAGCCTATGCAACAGGCCCCTTCTTCTAAACCAGAAAACAAATGTATTTTGCATATCTGTGCCAAAGATACCCTTAAATGTGATACCTCACAACAAGGGCTTCTCTCTCACAGTCACAGAGCTGTGGACTAAAGAAAAACAAGCCTGGCTCCTTTACAATACTGACAGGTGGGGAAAGTTGATTGAACAGCAAAGCTTTGTCCTTTGTATGGCAAAAAAAAAAAAAAACTCCTGAAAGAATGTGAGAACATTCCTGTCTACCCGCCAAACAATTGTTTTCTGAGCACTCCCTAATAGCTCATGTTCACCCTGGATGAAAAAGATAATGAAACCCAAACAAGCCTTGGAAGCAAGGAGGAGGAACAGGAGTGTTTCCAGAGCTTCCAGACTGCACATGGTCTATCTGCCTGCTCCAGAACACCAGGGAAGCAATTGGCCCATTTGGGAGATGGAGAAAGAAAAGAAGGGAAAGATGAATCTTTGCTCTTCTCCAAACACAAGGCCTCTCTGGTTATACCTGACATTGCCACATCTTTGACTTACTATCAGCTGCATCTGCCATAATGGCAGATGCCCACAGAATTTAAACTTTGAAGAGGCCTAAATCTGGAACAAAAAAGGTTCCTGTCTCCTAGGAAGGAGAGAGGGGTGGGAAGCTTGCACAGGAAATGCACAGGACTCCCAATGCCTCCATTTTATCGGTAACAACATCCTCTAACTTCAAAGAAAGACAGGCAAGTCATTTTGTTTTTTTGTCTTTTAAAGCTTCTTATTCCCCAAAATGAGAGTTATATTTTTCAAAAGAAGTAGGTTTCCAGACCAAAAGGGGGGGGGGGCTAATTTGTTTATAGAAAAAATTAAACTCACCTGGGGTGGGCAATAAATTGAGATCCAGATCTCACAAAGGATTTGAGCCTGTATTGCTTACAGTAGACAATGCAATGCTAGTTCATTAGATTTGTCCTTCAACCAGATGATGTTCTTAGACCTTTGAGGGACTAACCAAAAATCGTGGACTGGGGAAAATTAAGGAGAGTGGTCATAGAAGGAAAGAAGCACTGTTTAGATGAGGTTTAAGAAGAGATAGGAAATTAAAGAGATGGAGAAAAGCAGACATAGGTCTACATTTGACAATTCCATAAGTAAACAAAAGACTCTTTAAGTAAACTGGTTAGTTGTCTGATCATTTAAAATCTGGACTCTATCACTGTTTGAAGAAGGAAATAATTTTCTAACTTTTTTCTGTATCTAAGTATAGAAACAAAACAAAATGACATAGCCTTAAACAAAACAGACTATTGTAGGTTTGTGCACGTGTTATTTTTAAATCCAACCAGATGAAAGAGATGAGGCTTGCTTTGCCTCATATTAAATTGCTGATGTAGCCCTCTGGGCATGGGTGCAGCTCCCCTTCCTTCTGGCCAGGAGGCAGAGAGGTACTTGTTCTTCAGGGATGCGGTGTTGGAGGAAGATCATTCTCAGAGTAATGGCCAGGGAAGAGAATTCTGTTGTGTTGTTGTTACCAAGAAGATGGAAGAGTGATGGGTGTTTCTGCTTGGGTTGGTAGCTATACTGAACTGAGCAGGGAGTTCAGGAAGCAGGGAGAAAGAAACATCTAAGTAAACACCTAAGGCAATCCAAGACAGGACATAGATGGAGACGGCGTAATGAAGAGCCTTCCAGAGAGAGACAGGTTAGAGACTTGTCCCAGATGTGCTGGAACATAAGCAGGAAAACAAGCAGCCCTCCACACTGGGCTTGTTCCTTCACTGAAATCTTCAGCTATGCTTTGGTTAAAGAGAGTCCATACCTTTCCTTGTCAGTCATCTGTCTTTCAGGATCCTGTTTCCTAAGTTACTCTGAGGATGTTTGAAAATGCGGCTGATAGGATTTTCTCTTGTTTTATTACTCATTTATATCTCAACTAAATGTTTGACTATTCCATTGTTATCAGACTGTGAATATGGCAAGCATCTATGTTTTCCTTCCTCCACTCTGACTACTGACATCTCTGTATCCCACATTCTATAGGAAGCCTGCCATGACACTTCTTAATTCCACTGAAAGTTTTCCGGGGTTTTGATTCATTTTTCTCTCTCTAGTTACCAACATGTGGTATACTTAGAAATGGCATTTGTGACTCTTGACAAGGTAAAATACACTGGCTCATGTCAGGTTACCATCAACCTTGGTTCAAAGCACTATGACCATCATGTCTCAAACTAAGGGGATCCCAAATTCAGAAATATTAACTACATGTTGTCCCCCAAAGTCTCTGTGCCATTTTAAGCTGTTTAAAATGACAGGGAGACGTTGGGGACACCCTGTATATCAAAGCAGGACATTCCTTCGTCTCATTGCATTTTGCTGATTAAATGTGTTCAAGTCCTGACTGAACAATTTTGCCCTTTTTAGAAACCAGAGGGAGGCTGATTGGTACATGTATTTCTGCTTGACCTGCTAAATTCCTACAGTGAGACATGACAAACTATTATTTAGTGACAACTCTATTCTTAACTTGGTTTTGGTTTACCTGACTCCCAACCTCTCCAGTCTTCTAAATGCCTCACCCTAGTCTTAATTCCTGGATTGTACTAATTCCTATGAATTTGATCCAGTCAGTAACTCCCTTATGAATGAGTATTTACATGAATAGCTGTCATTTCAACTTGCTAATATGGTCTCTCCAAGAAGATAGTACAAGGACAAAAGGACCATAGACACCAAAGCATACCAAACTGGACCCTACACAAAACATGTCTGTAACAGAGTTAGCATGGCATGGTAGATAGAGAGCTGGCCTTAGGGTTTGGGTTCAAATTCTGCCTCCTGCCCAAATGACCCTAGGCAAGTCATTTAACCTCTAGACAACTCTTTAAGATTCTTAAATTTCAGAGAAGGTGTCAAACTACAACATTGGTTTCCTCATCTGGGGGATCTCCATAATCAATGAAATAACAGGTCAAGTCCCTAACCCAGAGGTGGGGAACCTGTGGTCTTAAGGCCACATGTGTCCTGCTAGGTCCTTAATCCAAATTTTGTTCTATAAAAAATTTTGTTCTGTAAAATCTGGACTGTCAAAAGGCTGCACTTAAGGATCTAGAAGGTCACATGTGGCCGTAAGGCTGCAGGTTCCCTACCCCTGCCCCAACCCTTCTTACACATCACCCTTCTGTGCAAATAGTTCGAGGTCATCCATGTTTTAGAAGTAAAAAATTTTGGAATAGCACCTTTACCCAAAGGAATAACTCTAGCTTAGTTCTCTAAACATCATTTAAGAGAGCCTCAGTAAGCAGTACCACAAGGACTTGGGAGACAGTATAAAGTAATAGAGAAAATACTAGAAATTTAAACCATACCACTTACCTCTTGAGAGGAAAAAATGAACAAAAGGCATAGATTTTCAGACAGCCAATGAGTTGAATTATTTTACTTGACTATACTTATCTCTTACAAGCAAAGGTTGAGTGAGGATGAAGGGTAAGGATAAAGGGAGGGAAGTCAATAAAACATTTTTAGAATACACAGAAAGTAACTTAAAAAAGGTTCAGAAGGAAATGGAAAAAGTAATGCCGTTACTACTTACTAAATCTAAATTAAATTTAATACTTTAAAACTAATTATACATTAACAGTTCAGTTCCATATGAATTCTCTTTTTTCTTCATTTTTATATACTGAAATGTTTACTTTTTCAATGATCTAGTTTATAATAAAAAAAGAAAATATTAATTTTGCAAAAAATAAAGAATACTGGTCATAAAGTCAGGAAACAAACTCAAATCTGATCTCTGATAATTAATCTCTATATATCATGGGGAAAGTTTATAATTCCTCTAATCCTGTTTCCTTGTCTATAAAACGTAGATAATATATGCCTGCACTGACCTATCTTATAGAGTTTTTGTGAGAAAAGTGAATGTAAACCTTTAAACATTATCTAAGGAGGTATTATTGATATTGAAGATAGAAAGATCAGGTAGGTGTCTATACCAGAACTTTTCTGGAATCGATATCAGCTTCCATACAACTCCACAGGGTCTAAGCAAATGTAACGAAAAGCAGGGTGATCTGTTCTATTGGACAGCTGCAATATTTGGATAATCCATACATGCATGCATTCTTAGTACCCACTGATTGGAATTGATTCCAGCTTCCTTCTCTGAGAGAAATAAATAATCTTGTAACAACTAAATCACAGGAATTAGTTGGCCAACTGTCAAAGACACAAAAGTGTTCTGGATTCCCCTAGTTCCCATTTGTCTAATTGCCTTTGTGGGCTCTTTGAATGAATGAGCATTTGTTAAGAACTTACTGTGTCAGTGAGCACTGGGGAAGCAAATAAAAATGTAAGACCATGCTTGCTCTCAAACAAATTCACATTCTAATGGAGGAGGTTTAAGATACAAGTGGGATGGAAAGGTTCCATGGTCCTTAGTGGCAAAGCAAATGGTAGTACATCTTCTTCTGTATCACTTCCTTTGAGAAAACCATATCCATTTTTGACACTGAGGCATTTGACAATGTGAAGGACTTCAGTGTTAAGAACTTCTTTTTCCCACTTGGTACCTCTGGCTACTGAAAAGGAAAGGTTTACAGCATCTGGGAAGCCAGTTTTCAAGTCACATCTCTACTGAGGTTGCTCCCCTGGACAATGGATATGGAGGCTGGGTAGGAAGCAGTGTGGTCTTTGGTAGTATTACCAAATCAAGGAGACTTAGCCAAGTGAAGATTTTGGACAATAGAGCAAAGAGGATTTAAGGGCTGGGGAGGGAACAAATTTCTAGGCAACAGCACAGAAAAAAATAAACCGAGTCAAATGTAATTATGAGGTCAGCACTACTAGCTTCCCCCAAAGACCTCCCCAGAGTTCCATTCAGAGCAGAGCCATAACCTTGACCCCCACCATCATGAAGCATGTGCTGAACAGTGACTAGAAGAGCTCTATGCTAGGAAGTTGGTTCACCAACTCACTCTTTAGGGCCCTGACTTTGTTCAGGACACCTACTTTATCAAAAGACATGGTCTTACCAAGTTTTGTGAAAAAAGTCTTCAGTAAGTTTGACCACAGGTCGAATCTTCTCACAATTGGCAGCTAAATAGCAGAGTGGCTAGAACAGTAGACTTAGGATCAGGAAGACCCTAAATTCAAATCTGACCTCAGATATCAATGTTGTGAATCTGGGCAAGTTACTTAACCTCTTGTCTTCCTCAATTTTCTCAGGTATAAATTGGAGATAATCATAGCACTTATTTCTCAATGTAGTTGAGAGTTTAAACTTTGATTATATTTGTAAAACATTACAAACCTTAAAGCACTTGTAATGGGAATGGGAATTTGAATATCTTCCCTGCCCTTTAATAAGTTCAAGGCAATTTGAAGACCTTCCCTGCTTTGAAAATATACTTGGCCCCCTACTAAGTTGAATGTGGTCACATGGAGCCTATGGTGGGAGGAGTTTGCTGAAGGGTGGGGCAGAGTCCACAGGAAGCCAGGAGTCAGAGCAAGCTAGATGGTTGGGAGGAAAAGGTGCTTCCAGGAGAGACAGATAGACTTGTGAATAAATAATGGTCTTGTGTTGGTTTGTGGAAAGACTAAAGGATGCTATGGCTCTCTGTGCTATTGTGGCTTACTAACTTCTTTGCTACTATAATGGAATAGGCTTACTGGTTTGGGGATTCAGTTTTCTGGTGTCTGAATAAATGCTTTGCTTCTGTCTTCTATATGGAGAGTGTGTTATATTTTGTGATTGAGCACCATGCAGATACCTAGTTATAGTGATAGTGGGCCCTGTGAATATCTCATTGGTACTATAGCACTATAAGATGCTAGCCATCATCATCATCACCCATATAGTCAAATGATATGTCCTAGTATTGATTTTATTTTTCTGGAAAAGACTCAGGAAAAAAGTGAAAAGCAGCAATGAGGCAGTGAACCTATGTAAAACATCTTTTGGGACTTAGAAATTAAACCCTGGAGACCTACAGGTTATAAGGAAACAAGCAAGGATATAAAGAAATGCCAAAGTTCCTGATGTGATGTCCAGGCATGATTATTTCTATATTATCAAAAAATTTAAAACCTCTCATTCTTTTGGACTGTACTGATATCATAAAATGCCAGTATTTGTTTTACCTTGGTCCTTGAAGGACTTCTTGGTGAAAAAGTTTAAAATTGAGGGGAATTGTTCATTTACCCTGTTCTAGAATCTCTACTTGAACATATAAAGGCAGTGAAAGATTGATTGATACTCTCTGTGTATTTGACAGTGGAAAATGTGGAAAAATTCCCAACCTTGAAGACATCCTGGAAACAGCAGATAAATCTAACTGCCAATGAAGCCCTGCCCCAGCAGAGAACTCAGCTATTATATCCCGTGGAAAGGACTCTCACTCACCACACCAACCACAGAATCTCACCTGTGATGAAATGGACCACACACTAAAGTTACCATGAATGTGTTGCTGCTGCTAGGGTTAGAAACTCTTTCATTGAGTCTGGTGAAAGGTAGCATTAATGAAATGGATAAACAAGCAGACATACATAACTTGGGTGAAACCTTAATGCTGGATTTGCAACAGATAAAAGGCAGAAGGATTGACTGGAGTTCTGGCATACAGATGTGAAGAGTATGGAGAGATTGGTAAAGCACCAGGCCCATAACACCCTAACTTAGAGAACTCTTCACTGCCTATGGGGAGAAGTAACCATGGTTACCAAAAATATTTAACTAGAACAGGCTAGCTAGACACCCTCCTGTCCTTGTACATGTCTGTGGTTTGATTAGGACTTAAAGGAACAGCACCATCCAAAACCAGGAGGTGACTGTCCCAGAACAGTATTTCATTCTTTACTTGGGGTCGTTGTAACTTTGTATCTTTCTAGAAGCCATGAACCTCTACATAGTAGATATTGGTTTTTATATCTTTTTTGGTTTGACCTCATCTTGTATGAATATATTTTGTGGCATGGTATAAGAATATTGCTGAAATAAGACCTTTACCTTCCCTCTTTCCCCCTTCCAAAAGCCCACAATTCTGAAAGTCAAAAATCCAGAGAATTGGGTGGGGAAGAATTGCCAAACCATAAAGATAGCTGGAGGTGGTATTGATGATGTCAGCACATTAAGTGAATCCAGTACTCTAGCTTTGGTAAACTGAGGCAGAAGCAAGGATAAGAGAAAAGCCCTGAAATGAAGTAAAAAGTAAAGGAAATTCAAAGAAAGTCAAAGAAAACTTGGAGCAAAGTAAGTCCTTGATAGTTTTCTAGATAACATAATTTTCTAGTTGAGCATCCATTTAAGGGAAATTTGTATATTCCAGTCATATGTCTTTATGAGGGACATGCTTTCAGATACCAGGATCCATACAAATATGAATTTCATGTCCTCTGACCTAAAATTTTCTTCAACTAGAAATGTAGGTTGTTTGAGGATGTGAACAACAATCCCAGAATCCTATAGTGGGAAATGACCTCAAAAGTTATCCAATATAATCTTTATCCAAAGCATAGAATCCTTTCTAGAACATCCCCAACAAATGGTCATCCAGCTTCCATCTTATTGTCCAGCAACAGAGAACCCATTACCTCTGGAGACAGCCCTTAATTAATTCATGGAAAGTTTTACCTTATATGAACCCAAAATTTGTCTTTTCCTTGATCCTTCTTTTTCCTTCCAGAACATAATTCTTCTTACAACATAATATAATACAATAAACATTTATTAAGTGCCTACTACAGGCCAAGAATTGTGCTAAGGGATGGGGATACAAATAAGAAGACGAAAAAAAAGAGTTCCTGCCTTCAAGGAGCTTACAATCTAATAGGAGAAGACAATACACAAAAGAGGGTAGTGAGGGGAGAGAAGGTACCCAGCACAGCGTGATAATGGTGGATTTAATCCAAAGAGAGCAACTGGTGGGAAATGGAAAACTGGCTGGGCTTCTTCCATATAACATCTTTTTCAAATATTTGAAAACAGCATATACTTCCCTTAAGTTTTCCATTCTCTAAGTATGGCCTCTAAGAGTTGTCCCCAGGAAACTATGTATATTCAGGAATCAGGATTTGCTATTCTTTCCACCTCCACCCATCTACTCTTTTGTCTGAAGGTATGGCCCAAGGCTTTTCGTCACTTTTCCAAACCTGAGGTCCTCCTCTCTCCCATTAGGAAGTGACTAAAATTTATTTTGTAATTTCTTCCAAAGAAAATTTGACTGCACTTGGGTCTCTTAGCCTGCCGATTATGGATGTCAGGAGCTAAAGCTCTCTGGGGTCCACAGTACCCATACTGGAGCTATGGTTGTCATTACTATCTACGTTATTATTCATAATAAAAACACAAATTCATAGGATCATAGACTGAGAACATGAAGGGACTTTAGAAATCATCTAGTCCAACCTCTTCATGTGAAAGATGAGGAAAATGAGGCCCAGTGATTTAAAGTGACTTATGCAAGGTCAGGGGGCAGCTAGGTGACTCAGTGGCTAGAACACCAGGCCTGGAGTCAGGAAGACTCAACTTTGTGAGTTCAAATCTGGCCCCAGAGTCTTACTATGTGACCTAACTGTTCGCCTCAGTCTCCTTATCTGTAAAATGAACTGGAGAAGTAAATGGCAAACCACTCCAGTACCTTTGCCAAGAAAACCTCAAATGGGGTCTGTCAGACATGAATGAAAAAATGACTGAAATCCATGATCACAGTGGCAAAGCCAATATTTGAACTCAGATTCTCTTACTCTATCCATTATGCTGGTGTTGATGGACTTTAAGAGTTCTTTTTTTTTTTTGAGCAATTGGGGTTAAGTAACTTGCCCAAGGTTACATGGCCAGTTTTTTTGTGTGGGTGTTAAGTATCTAAGGCCAGAACCGATCCTGGGTCCACCTGACTCCAGGGCCGGCGCTCTTACTCACTTCGCCACTTAGCCGCCCCTGACCTTAAGACTTTTTAAGAGATTATTAACAAAATTTAAATGATGAAATAAATTTTTCATGGAAAAGACTGCAAGGTTTCTGCGTCTTTTACAATGAAAAGTAGGCTAGTAAATGAAGTGGATAGTTTGGTTTGGGTAGGAAGCTTATAGGGATGTCTAGACAAAACCACCTGACAAAAACCTGAAAGTAATTTCAGAGAGCTTTAATACTAGTCTCTATCATTTTTTTGATAACACAACATGAGAACAAAAACTACCAATATAGAGAAAAGTTCCTGGCAACTCAGATTGCCTTTCCCCTGAAATTGCATCATTCAAATCATTAGTACCTTGGGGCAAGAACTCGGTTATTTTCTTTGGCCCAACTTTATTTACCATGCAAGGCATGTGCACCTCCTAGCACCACAGAAATATTAGATAATAATTTTGTAAACACTCTTTCAATACTTCTGCAACCACTTGTGACTCCTAGCCCACTGTGGGGGGGTTGGGGGAGGAGGGCAGGAATCTTTCGAAATGTATACAGTTTGGATGAAGGATGGTTTACCCATTAAAGCATGAAGTCTATACTAGGCTATATGAGAGAAAGGTCACTATGTCAGAGTTTCCATTTCAAAGAATCTGCCATATCAAGTAAAGTCTCCCTGCTGTAACATCATCAAATAATAGGGAGTTTTTGAAAGGACAGCATTGCTATAAGAAAATGATTCCTCAGGGACATCCTCGTAGAATGAAGCCAAAAAGCATTCTGACTCATAAAATGGTGCAAAAATGTGCGTTAACTTGGGAGTGATTAGACCTGAGTTCAGATACCAGCTCTTCCCCTTAATTCCTGGGTGAATTGAGAAAGTCATTTACCCTTTCCGCTATAAGTTTCCCCATCTGTAAAATGAAAGTGTAGGGCAAGGCGACCTCTAGGTCTTTTCCAGCTCTGGATCTATGATCCTATGACAACAGTATTTGCCACAGGGTACTGAAAATACCACAGAGCATCTAGGTAGCACAGTGGATAGGGTACTGAGGTTGGAATCCGGAAGACACATCTTCCTGAGTTCAAATCCAGCCTCAGACACTTATTGAAATGATCCTAGGCAAATCACTTAACCTGGTTTGTCTGTTTCCTCATCTATAAAATGAACTGGAAAAGGAAATGGCAAAACACTCCAGTATCTTTACCAAGAAAACCCCAAAATGGGGTCATGAAGAGTGGGACATGACCAAACAACAACTGACATGATCACAGGAATAGTCTGAGCAGCAGTAACCATGAAGAACCCTTTTCAAAGATCTCTAATTTTAGTTTAATTAATAATCTTGTGTCCCGAGATCTTGGTTTCTTTGGGGCCTGATGTCATAGGCCTGTGTTATTTTGTATCACTGAATTTCAAGAGGAGCAATGCTTCCTTCTTTAAAACCATCTAAAATATTAGATCAAACCAAATCCCACCATGTAAATTCTCACACTGCATGGTATAAGTCAGTACCTGATTTCTTTCACCTTTATACTAATGATTTTTTAAAATAATCTTCCAGCTCTCAGAGATTGTCTTGTACAATAACTAAACTGAGTGTAATCTGCAATGTGAATGCCATACATTGTTTTTCAGGGATGTAAAAGTTGCAAAGTACAAGAAGGGCAGGAAGCTCATCTTTGCAAGGATTAGCTGAAGGAACCAGGGATGTTCACCTTGGAGAAAAGATTTGGGGAAAAGAAAGGTAGTATGGTGTAATGGATAGAATAGTTGACTTGGAGTCAGGAACCTAGGTTTGAGTCCCTAATCAGATGCTAATTCTCTGTGTCCCTCAAACAATCTCTCTCAGCCTCCTGTGTAATTTCCTCATGTGTAAAATGGGGATAATAATATCACCTACCTCCCAGGGTATGTTGTGAGGACCGAATAAGATAATATATGAAAAGCATTCTGCAACCATTAAAGTACTTCATAAATGTAGGCTGTTAGTATGATTATCCAGGTATTTAAAGGACTCTCATGGAAAAGAGATTAAAAATAATCTACTTGACCCCAAGTAGCAGAACTAGGCCCAGTGAGTGTGAATTATAGGATGCTAATTTAACTCTAGCCGCTGTGCTAGGTAGCCATAGAGTGTCAGGCCTGGAGTCAGGAAGACTCCTCTATCTGAATTCCAATCTGGCTTCAGATACTTACTAGCTGTGTGACCCTGGGCAAGTCACTTAACCCTGTTTGCCTCTGTTTCTTCATCTGTAAAATTAGTTGAAGAAGGAAATGGCAAACCACGCCAGCATTTTTGCTAAAAAAACCCCAAATGCAGTCACAAAGAGTTGGACCCAATGGAAACAACTGAAAAACAACAAAAAATTAATTCAATGTAAAGAAAAACTTCCTAACACAGCTTTCAGATAGAATGGATTGCCTTGATAGGTGTTGGGTTTTGTATCATGGCTTGATTTTAACAGCTATGAAAGTTGTCCACGCCAATAAAATGCAATTTTTGGTCAAAGCAAAAACAAGGCTAAATCAGAGTCTTTAGAACTAAAATTCATCTGAATCCAACCCACTGAGTTCTATTCCATGAGTAATGATTAAGTATCTATTACGTGATTGTAATGTAATGCCAAGGAAAGGCAACTTCCCAGGTTCAAAATACCAGCATAGGTGCTCTCTATTTTATTCAGTAACAAACCCAGAACAGAGAAGATCAAAACATGACATCATTCAAAATACAGCATTTACTAAGTGTGATTAAATAATCTCCAAGGCCTACCCCACCCCAGGACTTTCCAATCATTCAATCAATTACAAAGTCTCTGTTCCAAATACTTCTCCACCCCTAGGCTATACCTTAATTAAGTCCACCACAAAGCCCCTCTTCTCAAATGGAGATTAGTTTCCAAACATAAGTAAAATACATTCATTTGCTCAACCATAGAACACAAAAAGGTCAAAAGTTCCCCACCCCTAGGATCACAATTGAATCTACCCCAGAGTTACATCAAGTTTAAACACAGCACTTAATACCCAAATGGAGGTCTTTTCTTCATCTTGACACGAGGCAAGTTCTCAGCAATCTTAGTTCCTGGGGAGACAAGGCTTAGCAAGGCCATAAGATACATTGCCAGTCCCTTCATGAATTTATCCTCTGTCTGTAGAACAGTCCTAGAACCCCTGAACACATTAGCAAAGCCTTCTCCCAGGATTTCTGTAAACATACAACAAGAAAATCCTTCTTCAGGGCTTCTGAACCAACAGAAAGGCTCCCAGACCCCTGCAACAACAGCACTGTCCTTCACCAGTGGACAGTATTCATTCTGTCTGCAGGACAGTCTCCAGACCCCTGCAACAACAGTACTGTCCCTCACCAGTGGACAGTATTCACTCTCTGTCTGCAGGACAGTCTCAGGCCTTCTTAACCAAATGCCAGGTTCCAGGACTTCTTCAACAGGACAGTCTTTCACCAGTGGACAAATCTGGCAAAATAACATCAAAACAGACAGACAAAGTACCAGCAAAACAGCCATGTCTCCTCAGTCCTTGGCAGCTCAGGGGGCAGGTCTCAAAAGTTCAGGGCAATTCAAAGCGGCCACCAGCAATCTCTTAGTCTCTCTCTCTCCACAAGGTGCTGCTTCCAAAAAGAACTTCCGCCTCTCTCTTGTCTCTCCAAATCTACATCACCAGCTCCTCCCACTTCAGGACTTTCTTTTCACATCAACAAGCCCATCCCACAGGTGGGATTAACAAACTCTGGGTTTTAATACAATCAATTTGAAAACCAAGCCAATACAGGGGAATCTTTAATTGCCATTACTATCACAGTGATAGGCACTGAGAATCCCAGACACACATGAAAAATGGCAAGGAACTAGGTAGTACAGTAGATAGAGCCCTGAACAAACTTGGAATCAGAAAGACCCAGGTTCAAATCCTGCTTCAGCCACAAATTAGCAAGCCCTCTGTTCAAGAATAGGCTTTCATCCCCTATCTTTCCCTTTCTCCCACCCCTCAAATTCTATCAAAATGTCTGTTCACTCATCAAAGATAATCTTAATTATATATTATAAAGAACTTTGTGGTATGAATGACTGAAATACCTCAAAAACCCTCCTAGGAGCCTTTACAATTAATTCATATTGAAATCTGGAGGAATTTGTGTTAATGTTAGGTCTACTGGCCTACTATATATGTGCACCAGATATGATGAGCACTTTCTCCCTCTGGAAATGACTCTGTAATACATTGTACATACTTCACATTTGCTTTCTTGTGTGTATATTATATCCCTCAGTAGAATGTAAACTCCTTGATAACAGAGATCCTTCCTTCCCTCTTTCTTTCCTTCCTTTCTCTTTCTTTTCTTCCTCCATCCCTCTTTTCCTTCCTTTCTTTTTCTTTGTGCCTCTCCCCAATGCCTTGCACATAGCAGGTGCTTTAAAAATTTTATCAAATGAAGTTAGGAAAAAAAACATGTATTAAATCAAACTGAATAAATTGTGCCACTTAAGTCATCCTACATATGAAGCCAGCCTTCCATTGCATATCCTACCCAATCATAGTGCATAGTCTGCTACTTTGTTAACCTTGAAGAAGTGACAAAAGTCTTTCTTGTTTTGTTGCATTCCATATTGGGTATATTTCATTTTCTTGACAAGGACTTTTAGCTTCTGGTTTGAATTTAATTGAGGTATTTTGTATGCACACACAGACACCCCTCAGGCAAGGGTGGATTTTTAATAAATCAAACAAATTCAGTGCCTTTGTTCTCATAGAAACTTCCTCATGCCTCTCATCACCCCTAGAATAGAGCACAGTTGAGAAACATAAATGACAAACAAACTTGACAAAAGTCTTGCATACTGTAAGATGAATGTCCTGGCAAGTGACCCTCAGGTCTCCAAGTCTAAAGGGCTGGTGTTACCCTAGAAATTGGATTCATAGCAAAAGAATCCTTGGTACAGCCCAAAAAAGCCACCCAAGATTCAATCCAAACATTACTTCAAATCTGGTACCAATCCAAGTTCAGGAACTTTCCCATACTGAGGAATCTAGGAATTGAATTATGCCCCTACTAGCTCCTCTTTCTCAGGTATAAAGTCAATCATGAGCAGCTCTCCTGATGACTGTTGCTTGAACAATTTAAGAATTTAAGAATCTAATCATATAGTATAGTAAACTCTCTGTTTATTTAGCAGTAAACTAAAGCAAAACATTCAAGAAACTAAAGCATTACATTCACAACAATATAGCATAACAATTTATTACTAAGGTGGCCACATAGTCTTAAACAAAACATATCATTTATTAAGTCACAATCTCCTCAATCAATATAATCAAGTCAAGTCTTCTTTCATCTTGACTCCAGGCTGACTTCCAATCATCCTTCAGTCAATCATCCTTAAGGGATAAAGTACAAACATCATCTACCCCTAGGTCACAGTAAGTTACAATATCTTCAGTCAGCATTGAGTACCCAAGTAAAATCTTCTTTCATCTTAACTAGAGCCTGACTTCCAAACCCCATGGCTCCTCTCCCATGCTCCCAGCTCTTGCCTGGATTCACCTGACTATTGCTTGGACTCACAGGTAGGCATATCTCCATTCCTGTTCCTTATTGCAGCTCATGAGGACTGCTCCACTCCAAGCTCTTCACAGTTTCTGTTTCTAGGAAAACAAAGCTTAACAGGGCTACAACAATATTTACACACATTACCAGCACTATCATCTCAATTCACTTTCTGCCTGAGAAATCAACACAAATCAACAGACAGTGCTTCTGACAAAGTAACACTAACACAAATTAATAGAGTGCTTCTGTCTGACAAAGTAACACCGACACAGAACAACAGACAGAGTGCTGATATCACAAACATTCTCCCTCTCAGTTCTGCTTGGTCCCAGTTCCTGCTCGAGCTTTTCTCTGCTCTACTCCTTCCTGTTCCACCCTTACTGTTCTGCTCTTTCAGCAAGCTCCTCCTACCATGGGCTCCATGTGATAACGCTAGGCCTATTAAGGGCAGGGAAGGTCTCCAAACTCCCTTAGGCCTATTAAGGGCAACACAATGTATACAGTTTCCAACAAAGACTTTACACAATCAAAAGTGAGGTTCAAAAGCATTTGAATAGCTGAAACAAGCAGCAAGGTACTACTCTGCATCAGGGATAAAAGGGAGTCAGACTAACTTTCAAAGAGCTAATGCTTTATATTTACTAGGGCTGAAGGAATATGGCATAGTCAGTCAACAAACATTTCTATTAAATTCTGGCTATATATCCTGATAGAGATGACACTAAGAGTGGTATAAACAGTTTCTGCTCTCTAGGAGCTCACATTCTAATGAGGAAGATAATGTGTAAAAAAAGCAAAAAGTCCAGTGAACTTAAGAAGATTTAGGTTAGAGTCCCAATTCTGACATTTATCAGCTGGGTAGTTATGGACATATTACTTCAACCAGTGGCCTTCAAACTTTTTTATTATGTACCCCTATCAGTAAAAAAATTCTAAGCACATTACACCAGTATGAACCTATATACTTATTTATAAATTGCATATGCATTACTGTACTAATAGTATATTAAACTATTCAAAATGGAAATTTAAAAAAGATGAGATAGAGATGAATATTTTGAAAATAAAATTTTATTAATGACATAAAACCCTTTTACTAAAATATTACTGATTATGATAGTTGGGGTGAGAGATATCATTGAATAACTGCATTATTTGTAAATGTTTTAGTTTAACTACTTTGTGATACAATGATTCAAAAATATGTTTTCTAAGGTCAGTTTATATTACACTTGATTTTAATGTCTGTCGTAGTTAAAAGAGATTTCAAAAAGAGAAGTAGCTTCAAATGGAAGGAGCATAGCACTATCTGTGTTTATTAAATCATGTTACCCTTTTTTCGATCTCATCTACCAACTACATAGATTTTTGTTAAATTTGATTAGTAAAATTCCATCTTCCGTGATATCATAGATCTTCCTGCAAACTAATTGGAATGTCTCATGCTTTTTATATTTATGACAAATGGGATGAAAACCCACTGAAATTCTTAGTTTGGGAATATTTTTAAATAGGTTAAAATTCATTTTCCAAAAATTTTAACTGTGAAGGCATGAAGCTTTAGATAAGTACCGGTAACATACTTAGCATCATTGGCAGCAGCCCAGAGAAGAGAGTAGATATCCATGAGAGTGTGGTCAGTGGTGTCCAATGCTGCAGAGAAGCAGAAAAAAAGGGAGAACTGGAAAAGAAACAAAAACCATATGGCATCAAGAGATAATTGTTTTACTTTGGAGAGCATCTCATTTTAGTGAGGCATCAAAGAGAACAAGGAGGTCAAGAACCTGTGAGACTGAAAAGATATAAAGTTTGGAGAAAGATGAGTTCTTTTTGGAACACATTGAGTTTCAGATATCTATGGGACATCCAGTTTGAAATATCTAATGGGCATAGAGTGATTTGAAACTGGAACTCTGGAAACAGATTAGGGCTAGAAATGATAGATAGATAGATAGATAGATAGATAGATAGATAGATAGATAGATAGATAGATAGATAGAT
>NW_027186304.1:41856148-41856387 GCF_028583685.1 Petaurus breviceps papuanus | reverse complement strand
GATGGATGGATGGATGGATGGATGGATGGATGGATGGATGGATGGATGGATAGATAGATAGATAGATAGATAGATAGATAGATAGATAGATAGATAGATTAGATAGATAGATGATGGCTAGATAGATAGATAGATAGATAGATAGATAGATAGATAGATAGATAGATAGATAGATAGATTAGATGGATGGACAGATAGATAGATAGATAGATAGATAGATAGATAGATAGATAGATAGA
>NW_027186304.1:41828700-41856138 GCF_028583685.1 Petaurus breviceps papuanus | reverse complement strand
AGATAGATAGATAGATAGATAGATAGATAGATAGATAGATAGATAGATAGATAGATAGATAGATAGATAGATTAGATTGGATGGATAGATAGATAGATAGATAGATAGATGGATAGATAGATAGATGATAAACAGATACACATACATATATAAACACATATATATCACATATACATACATATCACAAAAATATATACATACCTGCATACATATACACACATAGAGAAATTAAATGTCTATATTTCTCAATATGCACATGCATACGTATATACATGTATGTTTATGTGAGTCATATGGATAGAAATTATAATTAAATCTATGGATGGTAATAAGGTGAGAGAGAGAGAGAGAAAAGAGAGAGAAACAGAGAAAGTTGCAGGGCAGAGCTTTGAGGTACACCCATAGTTAGGGGGAGTGATAGGGATAATAAACCATCAAAAGAGACTGAGGAACAGTTGAGATAGGAGGATTCCCATAAACACCAAAATATTTATAGCAGCACTTTTTGTGATGACAAAGAAATAGAAAGAAGTTTATGCCCATAAAGTGGGGAATGGCTTTTAAAAAATATAGTTCATGGATGCAATGGAATATTACTGTGTCAAAAGGAATAATGAATATGATGCATACAGAAGAACATGGGGAAATACTTACATGAATTAATGCAGTGAGGTAAGCAGAGAAAGCAAGAAAACAATATATGGTTATCCCTTCCAAATCTTGACTTTCCCCATCATGGTTTTGATAATCACGGGTCAGCCTAAAAAATTAAATGAGAATTTGGGGGTTTTGCAGAAGCAACAGACAACATGAGAAGAGCAGCAGACAATACAGAAAAAGTTTGGAAACTCAAAAATGCATAAAATACATGTATGGTATTGTATATTATCAACCCAAATTTTACAATGAGGTACTGTAAATACCTCACAAAAGAAAAAGAAAAAATTCAGACTTCTTCTCTGGTATGAAAGGGAGGACCAAGAAATTTTATGTGGATTTTCCAAATTGAGGGGACTCTGCACCCCCTAGCCCTCTCAATGTGAAAGGGATAATTAAACAGTGCCTATAACAACACAGACAGAGCAATTACAAATAAATGAAAGTGAATGTTGAAAAATTACAAAGAAAAAGCACAACTTCAAAGAAAAGATATGAGTAAATGAGCTTCCTACCCACCCCACACCTCCAGCTTCCACACACACACTCCTTTTCAGAGATGGCCTATCCAGAGGTATATAACATTTCATATATATTTAAATTTTTTTCAATGTATTGAATGACTTTGCTAATTGTTTTTCCCATCTTCTTCCTCTATCTCTTTCTTGCTTTATTTTTTTCTTTGAAAAATATTTTTGTGACATGGGGTTATTCTCTGCGAGGGGAAAGGGCATGAGGGGAAATTGAATTGATGTTAACACAAAAGATATTAATAAAAAGTTTTGTTTTGTTTTGTTTTTAAGACAGGTGAAAGGAGAACCAAGGCAGAGAAGTATCAGAAAAATCCAAGGAGAGAGAGGTGCCAGGAGCAGAAGGTAGCCAGTAGCAGCAAATGCTTCAGAGAATTTGAGAAGGATGAGGACTAATAAAAGGCCTTCAGATTTGGCAATTAAGAGATCATTAACTTTGGCAAGGCTATTTCCATTGAATGATTTGGTGGTAAACCAGATGACAGAGGATTTAGAAAGGAATGAACAGAGAAGAAACGGAGATCAGGAACAATGACAGTTTTTTTTTCAAGGAGTTTGACTAGAAAGGAATACTAAGAGCTAGTGATTTTTTTAAGGATGGGGAAACTTGGGCATATTTATAGGTTGCAGGGAAGGAACCAGTAGGGAAAATCTTGAAGATCAGATAGTGAGCAGGAATGATGGGTCAAGGCAAGGGTGGGGGGGAGTCTGCTGGACAAGACTGGAAAGGATGGATGAAAGGAATGTCAGCAGGCTGATCTTAGAGAAGGACCACCTCTTTATCAGAGACCAGAGTAAGAAAGGAGAGAATTGGAGATTATGATGTTAAGGAATTTTGAGATATAGGGAAAAGGTCAAAAAAGAACAGAAACTACCTTCCATACTGCCCAGAAGGGCCTCTTTTACCATAACCTTTTGCTTTAATCCAAGCTGCCATTTGTAGTCCTTATTAAATGGCAGTGATACAAAGAGGTATTCCTAGGTCACTGTTTACCTGCCTAAATATGAAAGCACAATTCCAACAGGAATGATCTGAGTGCATGTCCCTCATACAATGATATACAAGTTCCTACCATGTTTCCCCGATAATAAGACCTATCCCGAAAATAAGCCCTCCCCTTACTGTGTAAGGTTCCTCTAAAATAAGCCCTCCCCCGAAAATAAGCCCTATTGAGATTGCTACTGTAGTGAAGGTGATCCCCTGCGCTACACGCTACGAGCTGCATCCAATCAGAGCTGCAGCAGTGAGCACGTCATCCTGTTCTTCCCCAGTGATTTGCTTATTGAATAAAGGTACATTTTTTTGTTCACATTTACCTGTTTATTAAAATTGCTGTCAATGTTCATTAAAATAAGCCCTCCCCTGAAAGTAAGCCCTCTGGTGTTTTTCTGTCCAAAAAAAATAATAAGACAGTGTCTTATTATCGGGGAAACACGGTATGGCATAGCTTCCACTCTACCTTTTCTTCCCTCCCCCCCCCCCCAGCCTGGAGTAGTACCCTGAGCACAGTGTGGTCAAGTAAGTCTGTAGGAGTCAAACATTGATATGAATAAATATGGTGACCCCAATAGCAATTTATCACAAGGAAGAAAGAAAGAATGCGGAGTATTATGGAGCCTGATATTTAGCATACAGCCATATGGCACGTAGGTAGACTCTATACTGTAATGTTATATTTTAATAGGCTTTAGTCATAGCTGTGTCTTTAAACATTTACTTAAATTTATTTATTTAAATACTCATCAAACATTTATTAAACATTTAATATGTGCCAGGAAAGAAAAGCAAAAGACAACCTTGCTCTCAAGGAGCTCACAGTCTGATAATAGAAACACCATGCAAGGGGCGGCCAGGTAGCACAGCGAGTAAGAGCACCAGCTCCACTGATCAAATCCAGGCTCAGATACTCAGCACCACACCCAGAAATAACTGGCCGTGTAACCTTGAGCAAGTTACTTAACCCCGATTGCTTAAAAAAAAAAAAAAAACACCATGCAAACAACCATGTAGAAACAAGCTAAATACTGGATAAATCAAAGATAATCAAAAAGATGAATCACATGCTATTGTCTTCTTCCATTGCTAGGTACTATTTATTGATTGTTTTATGACAGCAGCTAATAACAATTATCTGAATATAGTATATTCATATGTTTAATGTATGTTTTATGGCAAGATAAACTATTGCTATGGATTTTAAAGATGTAACATACACTTTTTTCTTAGATTTTTATCCATTATATTTTCACATAATAAACATATATTACTACTATTACTACTCTTAGTTATCATGTATATAGTTCTTTGGGCATTTTACAAATATTAGTTCATTTTATTTTCACAGTTTCTCTTGTGGATAAGTGTTGTTATTACTATTATTATCCTCATTTTACACATGAGGAAACTGAGGCACACAGGGGTTAAGTGATTTAAGTGCTGCTGTGAACAGCTTTCAAGGCACTGATTACACAGTATAGTGAACTCTCTATTCAATAACCAATCACAGCAAAACATTCAGAGACAATCAAAGTACAGCATTCACAATGTTACAACTTATCACAGAAAATCAAAATACAATATTCACCATGTCACAACTCAACAACTTATCACTAAAATGGCCACATAGTTTTCACCAAAGTCATCACATAGTTTTAAACAAAGTGCCTTCATTTAGTCAATCACAAAATCCTTAATTCAATCACAAAGTATAAAAAAGTCAAAGTTCTCCACCCCTAGGTCACAGTAAATCATAATCTTTTCAGTCAGTACACAGTATCTAAGTAAAGTCTTTCAGCTTGACTCGAGGCTGGCTCTCAGCTTCCATGGTTTCTCTTCCATAGTCCCAGCTCTAGCTGTCAAAGGCAGCTGGAGTAGTACCCTGAGCACAGTGTGGTCAAGTAAGTCTGTAGGCATCAAACATTGATATGAATAAATATGGTGACAGGCGTATTTATTCATATATCAAAGGCAGGCAGCTCCCAGTTCCTTGTCCAGCTCCTTGTCCAGTTCTTTGTCCAGTTCCTATTCCATATTGAAGTTCACAGTGTCCAGTCCCCCTCAGGTCCTTCAGAGTTCCTGTTTCTGGGAAGACTTGACAGAGCCACAATAATATTCATTCACATTGCTGGCACCATCATCAATTCACTATCTGCCTGTAAAATCAACTCAGACCCACCAACAAGGTCTGAGAACTCAACACAAATCATCAACATAGAAATCAGCACAGACCCACAAACAAGGTCCAAGAGGTCAGCAGAAATCATCAACATAGAAATCAATGCAGACCCACTAATAAGTTCCAAGAGCTCAGCACAAATCATCAGTAAAGTCCCAGGACCTCCAAAACCCTCCTCCAGGACTTCTGTAAACATAAACAACCAGAAAATCCTCTTTCAGGGCTTCCAGCAAGGTCCCAGGGCTTCTGTACAAAGTATCACAAACAAACATCAACACAGAGTGCCAGGATACCACAAATTTTCTCCTTCTTGACTCTGCCACCACAAGAGTCCTATTCTCAGTTCTGCTGTCTCTAGCCAAGACCTCTCCTTATATATGGTCACTAGCTCCTCCCCTTCCTGTTGCAGGAGTTCATGAGTTCTAGGGTTCACAAGTTGTGGGATTCACATGTTCTGTTTCTTAACAGACTTGATACAAGGCTCTAAAGAAACTTGAACTGAAACAAGGTGTGAACTACTTCTGTGCTTGCCATTACATTTACCCAGCTTCACACAACTACTAAGTTTCTAAGGAAAGATCTGAATTCAAGTTTTCCTGATTCCAGGTCTAATGTTCTATCCCCTGTACCTCCACCACCCCCTACTCTCCCTTCCTATTTTTAGCTCCCTTTTATATATTATCTTCCTTCATTAGAATATAAGTTCCTTGAGGGCAGGGACTATTTCTTTTTGCTTGAATTTGTATTTCCAGCCCTTAGTACAGGGTCTAGAAGACAGTAAGTGCTGAATAAATGTTTGTTGACTTGTCATGCCAATAAACCAGAGAGAGATGATTCAAAGAAAGAAAATTACAGACCAATATCCCTAACGAACATTGCTACAAAAATTATTACTAAAATATTAACAAGTGGGCTACAACAACATATTGGAAAGATTATGCACTATGACCAAGGTGTGTTTATGCCAAGAATGAAAGGTTGGTTCATTATAAAGAAAATTATAAATAAAATAAACCATGTTAATAATATAAATAATAAAACCATATGATGATATCAATGGATGCTAAGAAGGCATCTGACAAAATCTAGCACTCATTTCTATTATTCATAAGAATATTTCTTACTATTTAATATAAGAATTCTCTATAAGAAATAATAACATAAATATTAACTAAGAAATTATTTCTATAAGAAATAATTATTATTCAAAACTATATTTCTATTATTCACAGGAATAATAGAGGTTTCACTAACTTAGTAAAAACTATTTATTTCCAAGAGGAAACATTATATATAATAGGGAAAATTTAGAGGCCTTTTTAATAAGACTAAGGGTAAGGGAGGCTAGGTGGTACAGTGAATAGAGCACCGGCCCTGGAGTCAGGAGGAGCTGAGTCCAAATCTGACCTCAGACACTTTACACTTACTAGCTGTGTGACCTTGGGCAAGTCACTTAACCCCAATTGCCCTGCCCTTCCCTCCTCCAAAAAGCAAAAAAAAAATTAAAAATTTAAAAAAATAAATAAGACTAAGGGTAAAATCCAGTATCACTACCACTATTTAACAAAATACTAGAAACACTATCATAAGAAAAAAAGTGACAATACACATAAGCAAAGAGGAAATAAAATGATTATTTTTTTTGCAGATTCTATGACAGTCACCTAAAATTATTTAAAATCATTAACCAGCAAAGTTGAAGGATATAAGATAAATCCACATAACCCATTAGCATTAGTGTATACTTGTAAGTAACTCTATCACTCCCCTGCAACTGTGGGTATACTCCAAGGTTCTATCCTGGACCCTTTTCTCTCTCTACTCTGTCTCTCCTGGTGAACTCATCAGTTCCCATATATTTAACAATTATCTCTCTCCTGATGACCCTCAGATCTAGATGTAGATGTAGCCTGTTTTGTGAATGCCAGTCTTCCATCTCCAAACACCTGTGGTACATTTTGAATTGACTGTCTCATAGGCATCGCATATTCAGCATCTATAAAGCAGAACCCATCAGTTTTCCCATAAAACGTTCTTCCAGTCTTCACAATTTCTGTCAAGGACATCATCATCCTCCAAGATACCCAGGTTTGCAAGTGTTCTCATCCTCATTACCTCCTTCTCACTCACTACCACACATTCAAGCAATTGCCAAATCTTATCATTTCTATGCCCCACGACATCTCTTTTATTTGATGCTTTCTCTTTAATCATACACCATCCATACTAGTTTAGGCCCTTATCCCCTCTTTCCTGAATTATTCAAGTAGGTCCTCCTATTTGGTCTCCCTGACTCAAATCTCTCCCCATTCTAATCTACCATCCACACCATTACCTAAGTGATTTGGGGTAGGTCTAATGAGGTTATCCCCACACATATCTACTAAGTAAACTCCAGTGGCTCCTTAGAACTTCTAGGATCAAATATAGCCTCCTCTTTTCGTTATTTAAAGCATTTTATACCCTGGCCTCTTCCTGCCTTTTCATTTTTCTTACATGTTACTTCCTTCTATGACCTCTACAATCCAGTTATGCAGACCTACTTTCTGTTTCTCGCATATAGCACTCTGTCTCCTGACTGGTCCCTTTATAATGGCTGACCCTCAAGCTTGGAGTGCTCTCTGTCCTCACATCTACCTCTTGAAACCCCTAGATTTCTTCAAAGAGTCTTGGTTTAGCCACCATTCTCTATGTGAAGCCTTCTGCTCCCAAATGCTAGTCCTTGCCATACAAAATTCTTTATATTAATGTTGTATATATTCTATAGTGACATGCTTATGCATATGTATTAGTAATTATGATATATTATAAATACATACATATATGTATGATATATATAGATAATGTGTTTTCTCTCTCTATTAGAGTATAAGCTCCTTTAGATAAGGGATTATTTTACTTCTGTCTTTGTATCTTAAACATTTGAAATACTTTTGTTGCTGTTGTTCAGTCATTTCAGTCACGTCCAGCTCTTCATGACCCCTTCTGGTCTTTTGTTTGTCGTTTTTTGGGGGGGGAGGTTGGTTTTTTTGGCAAAGATCCTGGAGTTATTTTCCATTTCCCTCTCCAGCTTATTTTACATATGACAAAACTATCCAGGATCACACAACTAGTAAGCGTCTGAGGATGGATTTGAACTCAGATCTTCCTGACTCCATGTCTATTGCTCTATCCACCGCTCTGCCTAGATGCCCCAAAATAAGAATCTGCAACATGGTGAGCATTTAATAAATGTTTGCTGACCGGTTAATTTTATAAGAAATTCATATGGAGCCTACTGCCTAGAGGTTGCAGGCAATGTTAGTGCAGGCCACCAACACTAAAGAATTATATTTTTAAGCTACTATGTTGCTCATGTTTACTTTCTACTTGGCATGTCATTCCTTTTGTGCAGGGTTTGGGGGATTTTTTTGTATACATTTAAAGAAAACCACAACCCATCTTGGCAGTCATGTGATCTGTGACAAATTGTTAAAAAGATATTTGAGAAAAGAGTGAAGAATTTTAGGTGGACTGATCAGGAAGGGGAGGAAATGACATCTGAACTGGACTTTGAAAGAAAAGAGAACTATGTCTAATTCATTCATTATGGATTAATAGGTACTGTACTGTATCATTTATAATTGGAATTTGTACATTTCTCAGCAGCATCACCTTTTCTGCTTTAATGGGAATGGATAGGATTGGTGAAATTTTTGTGCCTGGTAAGACTGGATGGGGCTGGAGATACTTTATAGCTCTACAAGTTTTCTAGAGTAAAGACTGTGTCAGTCGGTAACCTACAAAGATTTTCAAATTATAACTGTGTTTGTTTTTTCCTGTATTATGACAAATGTGTACCAACCAAGCCAAACTTTATTTCTCCAAATGTTCCTAAACATCGTCTATGTCTCTACTTGGATTTCTCAGTGACCTATAGAAATCCATGTTTCTGCAAGGTAGCCCAAGAGGTTCCCCGAAGGAAAAAAACTATAATGGCAGAAAGTCTGGCCCATGCACCAGGGATGGCACCTGGGAAAGTAGCTCTCCATATAAAGGACTGAAAGGAGCTGCTTCCTAAAGAATCATGATGACGTATGAGCAAAGTACCATGGAGAGGGAGAGACAGACTGTGAAGCTTGGATATAGACATTCTGTAACTGGTTCTGGTCAACAAATCATAGGTTAAAGAGGCTGCCGAAGCATTCAAAAAAGCCTCGGCTTAAGCTACTATCTTTTTGCCCCATTTGCTTCTGGGGGATTTAATGTACTTTGCTAATAATGCCTGGTAAAGGCAGTGATCTCAGGAGAGGAAGCCACTGGAATTCATAGTCAGGATCTGTAGCAGCACACACCCCAAGCGTCCTCAGGGTTTGCTGCCAACACAGGTTCTTGGATCTGCTTTGATAAAGGAAAGCAACTCAAAATGGGTTAACAAGCTTACTTTAATCAGTCAAACATGTATCGTTTACCTAGTTCAGGGGAAAGAGGTCAGCACCCTGAACTTCAGAATATACAGACAGAATTATCAAGACAGAAACAGATCAAGTAGACAGATCTCAAATTGTCCAATCATATCCATACCCAATCAACATCTGGGTTTTTCAAAGACGGGGGACTCTGGACAATGGCTTCCCAGAATCCACATCAAATCACAGAACACTTCTCAAAGTGAGCCCCAAAACAAAGCTACACATCAGGGCTTATATAGCCTTCTCCTGGCTCAGAGAATGTAACAACCTTATTGACTCACTGGCCAATCAAGAAGTATCTACTGAAAAACAAGCCTCCCGCCCCAGGCTCCAGGTGCACTTTAGCCTAGGGGCAGGGAAGATCTTCAAATTTACATTCCCATTACAGGATCTGGGATAGATTTTACAGCCAATGAAGCATCAACGACAAATTTTTGTAGTAAACTTGAAGACCCCAATCCAGCTGAAGCACTCTTGTAGCAACAATGCCATATTTGGATGTGAACTTCAGGGACCAATGCTGTGTAGGAACTGAGCTAAATCTGAGCTTGTGCTCCCAGAGACCAAGGTGGCATAGGGGAAAGAATACCCCAGAAATGTTGGAGTAAATGTTTGTATATTTGTTCTGGGTATATCTTTAAGGTAAATATCCTTCCGTAAAAGCTAGTCAATGTTAAGTGATTAAATGGAATAAGGCTACTAGTCATTGACCCCATAACAATTGAGAGAAGATGGCTAGTTGGGGGTTGAGCTGATGGAAGTACAGAAGAAACACCCACAAACCCTCAGGGTACCTTTGGACACTGAAGTGTGATGTAGAAGGAACATGTCCCTGAGAGAGTAGGACCAGAGCACATTACAAATATATACAACAAACCATCAATTTTCTTCCATGTGTAAGTCATGCATAGTGTGTGCTTTCAGCCAACAGGGAGAACCTTTGAAGATTGGTTGAGACCAACCACATTATTAAAAAGTTGGCTTCTTATTGGTCTAGATTCAGTGATTGAAAACACTCCTGAAGTATGAAATGTATTCAGTGGCTGGTTGGTGTCTCTTGATAAAGTGTATGTAAAATAAACTGTGTCCATTTACACTCTTTTTAAAAAATATATAAATTTGACACAGCAGTCAATAACTATAATAATCTACTGTTTGACAAACCCAAATACCCCAGTTTTGGGGACAAGAATTCAATATTTGACAAAAACTGCTGGGAAAACTAGAAAATAGTATGGCAGAAACTGGGCATAGACCAATATCTTACACCATATAACAAAATAAAGTCTAAATGGGTGCATGATCTAGGTATAAAGGCTGATACTGTAAGCAATCTGAGAGAGCAAGGAATAGTTAATCTGTCAGATTTATGGAGGAGGGGAGATTTTATGACAAAAAAAGAGTTAGAGAGCTTTATAAAATGCAAAATGGATAATTTTGTTACATTAAATTGAAAAGTTTCTGTACAAATAGAGCCAATGTAACCAAGATTAAGAGGGAAGTAGAAAACTGGGAAAGAATTTTTACAACCAGTGTCTCTGATAAAGGCCTCATTTCTAAAATATACAGAAAACTGAATCAAATCTATAAGAATATAAGTCATTCCCTAATTGATAAATGGTCAAAGGATATGAACAGGCAGTTTTCAGAGGAAGAAATTAAAGATATCTATAAGCATATGAAAAAATGCTCTAAATCACTATTGATTACAACTCTGAGGTAGACCTGTCAGATTGGCTAAAATGACAAAACAAGGGAATGATAAATGCTGGAGAGGATGTGGAAAAATTGGAACACTAATGCATTGTTGGTGGAGCTGTGAACTGATTCAATCATTCTGGAGGGCAATCTGGAACTATGCCCGAAGGGCTATAAATAAGTGCATACCCTTTGACCCAGCAATACCACTTCTAGGACTGTATCCAAAAGAGATCATAGAAGTGGGAAAAGGACCCATATGTACAAAAATATTTATAACAGCTCTTTTTGTGGTGGTAAAGAATTGGAAATCAAGGGGAATCAATTGGGGAATGGCTAAACAAGTTGTGGTATATGAATGTAATGGAATACTATTGTGCTATAAAAAATGAGGTGCAGACAGACTTCATAATAACTTGGAGAGACTTACATAAACTGATGTGGAGTGAGAAGAGCAGAACCAGGAGAAATTTGTTTACAATTACAGACACATCGTATGTGTGATGACTAACTTGGATAGACTGGGCTCCTCTCAGCAATGCAAGGTTATAAGAGAACTCCAAAAGACTCATGATGGAAAGAGATATCCACATACAGAGAAAGAGCTGCAGAGTCTGAATGCAGATTGAAACAGACTACTTGCTCTCTTTTTATTTTGTTTTGTTTTTTCTTTCTCACTGTTCACTCCATTGGTTATAATCCTTCTTTACAACTTGACTAATGTTTAATGTGAAGGTACTTGGAGATCCTATACTTGATTGCATGCCGCCATGGTGGGGTGTGGGGGAGAGAGGTAGGAGGAGAAAATTTGAAACTCAAGGGATTGTGGAACTGGATGTCATAATCTCAAAGTAAATAAATAAATTTTAATTTTAAAAAAATTTTATTGATTGATTAAATTGGGTAAATTCAGGAAGTTTGAAGAGACAAAAGAGAAAAAGTGCCCACCAACACTGCCAGTGAAACATCTGTAAATTAGTTCAAATACCAAATAATGACTGCAGAAGAAATGTAAATATGCAATCATTATCTCCAAATTCTACCTCAAACATACTAGTCATGTGACCACTAGCTGGTCATTTAGCTTATCTGACCCTCAGTTTCTTCATCTGTAAGATGGAGGTAATATATATCTGTTTGCTTACCATCTTAGGAAAGGGGTGAGGGAGGGAGGGATAGAATCTGGTATTCAAACTTTTAAAAAATGTTAAAATTATTTTAAAAAAAAACAAAAAATGGAGGTAATAATGCTAACCAAGGGTTGATGTGATAATGTATGTAACACACTTTGCAAAGTGTGAAGCGCTATATAACATCAACTATTATTATTATTATTGCTGCCTATATAAACTGGAGTGAGTCATTTCATCTCAATAAACCTCAGTTTCCTTAGAAATTCACTGTAAAGGGGAGGCTAGGGGGGACAGTGAATAGAGCACCGGCCCTGGAATCAGGAGGATCTAAGTTCAAATCTGGCCTCAGACACTTAACACTTACTAGCCGTGTGACCTTGGGCAAGTCACTTAACCCTAACTGCCCTCCAAAAAGCAAAAAAAAAAAAAAAAGATTGAAAAGAAATTCACTGTAAAAAATATTTTGCATAATCCTTGTAGTGTACAGATGAGTAAACTGAGGCCCAAAGACATGGAGTGACTTGTCCAAGATCACACAGCTATTTAAATGGCAAATCAAAGACTAGAATCAGTACTCTTTCTACTATACCACACTGCTGCTTGAATATCATGTAGTTACAGCTAATGCCTGGGGCAGAGCGGAGATAATGGATGAGGGGAACTGAAGTTAAGAAGGTCAAGCCTTTAGAAAGATTTCCCTGATACTCTCCTGGCTACAATGCATTTCCTTTTATCTTTATTTTAACCAGCACTTCTAGTTCCACTTTTGAATTCTGTGTAATTGTATATTCAAGTCACACAGCTGGTTGTGTGGCAAATGTATTAGCAGGAACTTCATAAGGCTGATAAAAACTGATGGGAGGGTCTGATTCTCCTAAATGACTTTAGTAACAAAATCAATTAAGATCAAAACCAGATTGTTCACAAAAGTGCAAATTCCTAGAAATAGTGTATCTCCCATACTTCTAGTTTTTGGCTTGGCTAAAATTTTACTTATATATTTTGACCCTTGTTGCCCCCCGTTGTTAAACAAATAACAGCAATCTCCATGGTTCCAGTGTTAAAACCAAAATCAACCAAATGGAAAAGTGTTCCTTCATAAAAGAATAGTAAGATTTTTTTTTGCTTTCCTGACATGAAGAACGGAGCTGATCAGTGAGCCAGTTAGAATGCAGCTGTCTAATGAGCATATAATCTATCTTATTTTTCAGTTATTAGAAAATACTTATATTTCTCTCTCTGTTATATCATTTTATAAACCATAAAGTCTCAATTATCTAGTCATTATTTAACCACCCGCAAAGCTCTTTTACCATGATAGTTTGTGTTGCCTGATAAAGCAAAGTACTTTGTAAGGGCAAAGGGCTATGTTAGCATTAGCAATTATCACAGAATCATTAAACTTTGGAGATAGAAGAGACTTCAGAGTAGCTAGTCGATCTCTGCATATTAATAGTGAAGAAACGAAGACTCAGAGAAGTGTATGTACCCAAGTTCACACAACTAGTGGAAAAGCACAATATCAGCTGGTTACCCATCCTGTATTCTTTCAATGTTTCCACTATTATTTTGGGAGTTATATTAAGATATCTCAAGTGGATCTAGAGGGATTTAGAGGGAGTCAGGTAGAAAGTATTGCTTATTCTCCTTTTTCTTAGCTTTCTCTTCATCATTTTCCTTCTTACTACACAATCATCATCTGAAGTAAAGCACCTGGGCCTCCTTCATCTGTGAATATCAAAATGGTAACCCACTTTCTAAGTGTCAGAATCTTACTGAAAACACAGCTATCATGCCCCCACTGATATTTTTATTTTTACTAATTGGCCAAAAGACAGATTGTTCAAATCCAAGGTATTTTACATAATAATAAGATTGAAATAGAATATTGCCCCCAGTAAGATGCTCACTTTTCCATAAGTACACATACCTTTAATGGAAAGAGTAAACATGCATAGCAATCACATGTGAGGCATTTAAAAGTGGGACATGCAACTCTAGTGAATATGTGAGGGCAAAGTACCATATAAAGGATTGCATATACAAAGAAAGCAAATGTGGTCAGCAAAGATGCAAGGAGGTATAGTTCATGTTTCTGACATGTCATAGTTGCTTATGTCTTCTAGACATGGTATCATGTTTTGTTGCTCCCCACTCTTCCTTATTGAAAGTTTCCAACTCTCTTTAAAGCAACCTGTTATGTGTCCATTATCCACTAGGGTGCTGCGATTAGTAAGCCTCTCCTCTACAGTAAAGGGCTATAGTACATTAAGTAAGCTCTTTCAGCCTCCCATTGGCTCAACCATAATCTTAAAGGCCATCTACTGTTCTGTGTACCATCAATTGTGGAGAATAGTGGTTTGTAAGCCTTGCCCTTATAGGGGAGAGCCAGAGATCTTTCAGCCAATGGCATCAATTCTCTTTATCTAGGCCATACCAGGATGCTAATTTTCTGTGAAATTCTCTCTCCTCTACTGACTTCTGACTTCCTTAATTCAACTCTTTTCTAACCTATAGTCAGAAAGCCATTTTAGTTCTGAGTTTTTGTCATGGAAATATTTACCCCCAACTGGGCATATATTCCCAGGATTCTACTGCATCAAACAGAAAAAGAGTAAAGTGAAATGGTGGTAAAGAAATTATTTTGGGAGCAGCTAGATGGTACAGTGGGTAGAGGATCAGCCTAGTAGTCAGAAAGACCTGAGTTCAAATATGCCCTCAGACACTTGACACTTACTAGCTATGTGACCCTGTGCAAGTCACAACCCCATTACCTCACCAAAAAAAAAAAGAAAGAAAAAGGAAATTACTTTCAACCTCCCCCATCACACTTCTCTGTTCTATGCAATTCACAAGACCTGAGTTGATAAAAGAAAAAACTGTTGACTTTTACCACTTCCTGCCAGCAAAAAAGAAAAGAAAAAAAATTTCACATCCTGATTGCTTCCTGGTGTATCTACAGAAGAAATTATAGAGAAGAAGGAGCAGACAGAATAGGCAAATGCAGAGAAACAGAAAATAAGAAATAAAGAAGTAAGTCAAATGGTAAGTACATGCAGTAGAAAAAAAATTAGAAAAAGGGGAAAAACAAAGAAAAGAAATCTTTCAAGAGATACAAATGATTTAGACCTGTAGACAAGGACACAAACTTGACATTGCTTCCAAAAGCAAACAATTTATAGGACTTAAGAAAGGGATGAATACATTGTGATCATATAAATAGTCATAGTCCAAATTAGGGGAATAGAAAAATTCTAAGTATCAAAAATTGTGACATATATATTGGAAATGGCAGGGCAGAAATAACATCAATATAAATTATTTGACAGTCAAATCCATCTTTCCCTTCAACTCCACTAGGAATAATAATATACCCTACAGAAAAAAAAAGACCCTTCAGGATGTACAAAATGGAAAGAATTCATTCTTCTACCTTTTTTTTTAACTCACAAGGGGGCTTTCCTCTACAGATTCTTAAGAGTCTATTCTTCCACCCATGGGTTGGAAGATAAAATTGAATGTGATTAAAAAGAGGACAATTGGAAATGCATGAATCCCATTGATAAATGATATACTATCTTTAACTTCATTTTTTTAATTGATATTGTTCTTTCTTATTTTAAGACCTAGCTCAGGCACCACTTCTTCCCTTCCCCGATTACCCTCATTTTAAACCTATTTCTCTCTACTCAAATTTTCTTATAATAATACATCTTGGATTGTGTTGCTAGCTAAATGGGAGAGCAGTTGTTTTCTCAGATCTATAAACAACAAAACCTCAGAAATAGAAATTATATGCCAATTATAGAGTGACTAAAGATGAATCCAAAATATAAGATAAACATAAGATTAAAAAAAAACATGAGGGGGCGGAGTCAAGATGGCAGAGTAGAAACAGGACTTCCATGGGGCTCGGGCTCCCACCTCCTCCAATTCATGTAAAAGGTGACTCTGAACAAACTTTTGAGCTACATAACCCACAAGCTGACATAGAGAAGCTAACCTCCCATTGAAGACAGCCCAGCAGGCTGGCAGAAAGCAGCCAGTGTAGCACTCTGGGAGCTGACCCCAGCCCTGCGTGAGCCTGAGGTTTTAGCCTCAGGGCAGCCTGACCAGCCTGCTGGAGGGACTTCAGATCACCAGCAGCTGTTGTGGTTTCCAGAATTATCAACCCAAAGATGCTAAGGACAAAGTGAAAGTTCAGTGCAGTGTGTACTTTGGAATCCAGTAGTTGGGACTGTGGTCAGCCTTTGCCCCCAGGGCAAGAAGCAGCTGAGGCACTGCAACTGTGCAGCTGCAGCCACTTGGCTGGTTCAGCTCCTGGCCTGCAGATTGTAGGGGGATCAAGCATCCAGTCTGAGGGGGTAATCACTCTTGCTTTAACCTGTTGGATCTTGATTGCTGTCTAGGGTGGAGGTCCTGGGGTGTGTGTCCAGCTTGCCAGAGCATGTGGAAGCTTCAGAGAGGGCACCCAACTAACAGCTCCATCAGCTAAGAAAACCCCAGCAATTTGGGATAAAGCTCCCCGTATGGTGGCAGAGTCCTACTGTGGCAAAAAGCACAAAAGTCAAGCAATTGAGTGGCAACATGAGCAAGCAAAGGAAGCAAGGCAAACAGAGCAACCCAACTTTACACTCCTATTTTGGGGACTAAAAGGATCAAAGCATGGAACAGGAGGAAGACAGTGAAATCAGAACTCCTGCACCAAAAGCTTCCAAGAAAAATACGAGCTGGTTACAGGCCACAGAAGACCTTAAGAAGGATTTTGAAAACCAAGTAAGAGAAGTGGAGGTAAAATTGGGAAAAGAAATGAGAACAGAGCAGAGCTGAGAATGGAAGCTGCTGTCTCAGCCACAGCCACAGCCACCGCTGCCACTTGAACCACTTCCACAGCCAGCAGATAGAGCCTCCAACCAGCCCCATCAACTGGCGAGCCTGTGGAACGATCGTCCCGCGCCCTTGACTTTGACACCTTTTTTCTGGACCTTTCTAGACTCAGGACAGCTTCCAGCATGGCCACCTCAGCCAGTTCTCACTTGAACAAAAATATTAAGCAGGTATACCTGAACCTGCCTCAAGGAAACAAAGTCCTGGCCATGTACATTTGGATCGATGGCACTGGAGAGGGACTTTGCTGTAAAACTCAGACCCTAGACAGTGAACCGAAGAGCCTTGATGAACTACGTGAATGGAATTTTGATGGCTCTGGCACCTTTCAGTCTGAAGGCTCTAACAGTGATGTGTACCTTGCTCCTGCTGCTCTGTTCCAAGACCCCTTCTGGAAGGACCCCAACAAACTGGTTTTCTGTGAAGTTTTCAAGTATAACTGCAAGCCTGCAGATTTTGAGGCATACCTGTAAACGGATAATGAATATGGTGACCAACCAGAAACCTTGGTTTGGTATGGAGCAAGAGTATTACTCTCATGGGAACAGATGGACACCCTTTTGGTTGGCCTTCCAATGGGTTCCCTGGGCCCTAGGGTCCATATTATTGCGGCATGGGAGCTGACAAAGCCCATGGAAGAGATATAGCAGAAGCTCATTACCATGCTTGTCTATATTCTGGAGTCAAAATTGGGAGGACAAATGCTGAAGCAATGCCATCCCAGTGGGAGTTCCAGATAGGACCATGTGAAGGGATTGAAATGGGAGATCACCTCTGGATTACCCACTTCATCCTCCATCGAGTGTGTGAAGATTTTGGAATGATTGTAACATTTGATCCCAAGCCAATCCCTGGGAACTTGAATGGAGCTGGCTGCCATACTAATTTCAGTACCAAGGCCATAAGAGAAGAGAATGGTCTAAAGTTTATTGAAGAAGCCATCGAGAGACTAAGTAAGAGACACAAGTATCACATCCGAGCCTATGATCCCATGGGGGGTCTGGACAATGCCCGTCGCCTGACAAGTTTCCATGAGACATCCAACATCAACGAGTTCTCTGCTGGCATGGCCAAGCATGACGCTAGCATCCGAATTCCCCAGATGGTTGGGCAGGACAAGAAGGGCTACTTTGAAGATCGCCACCCCTCTGCCAACTGTGACCCTTACGCAGTGACAGAGGCACTTATCTATACCTGTCTCCTCAATGAGACAGGAGAAGAACCTTTTCAGTATAAAAACTAAGTAGACTAGACCTACAGATACCTTCTGTATCCCCCACCCCATAACCCTTTTCTCATGCCCTCTTCCACCTCACCTCTCCCCTCTTCCAATTTTCCCTACTAGATGTAACTTAGGGCACAAAATACCATGTTTTTTTGTGCCCACAAAAAAAAAAAGAAATGAGAACAATGCAAGAAAATTATGAAATAAGAGTCAACAACCTGACTGAAGAAAATAACACCTTAAAAAATAGACTAACTCAAATGGCAAAAGAGGCTCAAAAAGCCAATGAGGAGAAGAATGCCTTAAAAAGCCGAATTTGCCAGATGGAAAAAGAATCTCAAAAGCTCACTGAAGAGAATCATTCCTTCAGAATTAGATTAGAGCAAATGGAAGCTAGTAACTTTATGAGAAATCAAGATACTATTAAACAGATCCAAACAAATGAAAAAAATAGAAGGCAATTTGGAATATCTCATTGGGAAAACCACTGACCTAGAAAATAGATCCAGGAGAGATAATTTAAAAATTATTGGACTACCTGAAAGCCATGATCAAAAAAAGAACCTAGAAATCATCCTCCAAGAAATTCTCAAGGAAAATTGCCCTGATGTTTTAGAACCAGAGGGCAAAATAGAGATTGAAAGAATCTACTGATCACCTCCTGAAAAAGGTCCCAAAAAAGAAAACTCCTAGGAATATTATAGCCAGGTTCTGGAATTCCCAGATCAAGGAGAAAATATTACAAGCAGCCAGAAGAAACAATTTGAATATTGCAGAAACACAATCAGGATAACACAGGATCTGGCAGCTTCTACACTGAGGGATTGAAGGGCTTGGAATATGATATTCCAGAGGTCAAAGGAGCTAGGATTAAAACCAAGAATCACCTACCCAGCAAAACTGAGTATCATGTTTCAGGGGAAAATATGGTCATTCAGTGGAATAGAGGACTTTCAAGCATTCTTGATGAAAAAACCAAGAGTTGAATAGAAAATTTGACATTCAGATACAAGAAGCAAGAGAACATGAGAAGGTAAACAGGGAAAAGAAACCATAAGGAACTTATCAAAGTTGAACTATTTACATCCCTACATGGAAAAATGATAATTGTAACTTATGAAACTTTTCTCAGTATGACAATAGTTGAAGGGAATAGAAATGTATATATCTATATATAGATATATATATACACACATACACATACATATATATGTCTATATAGGATTGTATATGAGTGTATGAATACATATGTGAATGTGTGTATATATGTGTACAGGTATACATAGATAGAGGGCACAGGACCAATTTAATAGGAAGGGATGATACTTAAAAGGTGAAATTAAGGGGTGAGAGAGGAATATAATGAGAGGACATGGGGAGAGACAGAATGGGGTAAACTATATCATGTAGAAGAGACAAGGGAAAATGGTCACAATAGATGGGAAGAACAGGAAGGCAAAAGGGAATGGGTCAACCTTATTCTTATTGAATTTGGCTTAAGGAGGGAATGACATACACACTAAATAGGGTATCTTACCCTACAAGAGAGTAGGGGGGAAGGGGATGAGAAGGGGGATGATGGAAGGGAAGGCAGTGTGTGGGGGGAGGGAAGTTGGAAGCACCCACTTTTGAAAAGGGACAGGATCAAAGTAGAGAAAAGAACAAGTGGGAGATGGGATAGGAGGGAGGGAAATATAGTCAGTCTTATACAATACATCCACTACAGAAATGTTTTATATAGCTACACATGTACAACCTATATTGAATTGCTTATATTCCCAATAAGGGTGGGTGACAAGGGAGGAAGAGAATGAATCTAGTATCCAAAGCTTTAAAATCAAATGTTTAAATATGTATACTATTTATTAATATTATTTTACATGTAACTGGGAAATAAGATAAACAGGCACTGGGGCATAGTGATCCACTGTGCCCTACTGGAAAGTCAGAGGGGGTATGGGAGTAGATATGGGAGAGAGCAGATTGGAGGAGGAAATATACAGTGGTATCGCTACTTTGGGGTGGTGGGTAGGGGGGAAAATCGGGAGAAAATGTGTAACTCAAAATCTTGAGTAAATGAATGATGTAAACTAGAAGTTATAAAGCATTTGATTAAAAAAAACATGAAATAATGTCATAGAACTTATGGTATATGTCATTTGGTCATTTCAGTCATGTTGACTCTTTATTACCCTATTTGAAGTTTTCTTGGCAAAAATAGTGGAATGGTTTGACATTACCTTGTCCAAGACCTTATTTACATATTTAGACCCAACTTAACATCACCCTCTCCCTTTGGAGGATGCGTTGAACTTACACAAACTGTCAGAACTTTACTTCTAGTCTGGCTGTAGGATAGCAACGGAAGCCCCCACAGCAGCGACTTGAACTCTTGAACTCCACTGCTTTGTCCCACAAGACATAGCAAAGGAAGAACCACAGGAAAGTGGGATAGACTAGAAGACAGGCAGAAAGTCAATGAAAAGTCATGTATAGCAGAACTAGAGTTCCTGTACTAGAGTAAAAGATACTTAGCTGGCACAGCAGATCAAGTGCCAGGACTGGAGTCAGGAAGACTCATCTTCCTGAGTTCAAATCTGACCTCAGACACTTACTAATTGTGTGATCTTGGGCAAGCCACTTAACACTGTTTGCTTCAGTTCCCTCCTCTGGGAAATGGCAAATATCTTTGCCATTTCTAGTACCTTTGCCAAGAAAACCACACAAGAGCTCACAAAGAGTCAGACACGACTGAAAAATTACTGCAAGCCAAGCCTGAGTGAAAAGGGACTTGAAATACAGCTGAAGTAATTTTTTCCTAGTAAATTTACTTTGGAAATGTAAGCCAGTTCCCCAAACCTCTCAAAAAGCAAGAAGGCTAAGGACAACCAGCCTTGGCAGTCTGTACAGAAATAGAAGGGGGAAATGAAAAAGAGGAAGAAAAACAGAGACAAGTGATTGGAAATACAAGAGAAAGCCTGAAGGAACAAAAAATCAAGGGAGAATGCTTGAGAAAAACCTAGGTAACAAACAGATGACCCAACAGAGATCTGCCTCAAGACACAAGCAATAATAACTAAAAATTTAAAGAAAAGCCAGAATACTATAAACAAATATGTAAAGTAACTCAAAGTTCTATGCTTTGAAGAAAAATGAACCACAATTCCCTGGTAAAAAGAGAATTCACTGGAATTCCCAGAAATCATGGGGGAAAAAATGAGTTCCATAACGGCTCCAAAGAGGAAGAAAACTTAAAAGAATATATTAAGAATGAAACTAGGTAGAAAATCAGAACTCTCAACACAGATTTTTAAAGCACAAATACAGTACCTAAATGACACAATGAATAATCTCTCCAAGGAAGTAGAGCCTTTGAGCGACAGAATAACAAATTTGAGTTACAAAGGTACCAAAATGGAAAAAATTTGGTGGAAGAGAGAAAAAGGCACATACTTTAAAAGAACATAGAAATTCTAGATCAGGATGGGGAACCTGTGGCCTCGAGGCCACATGTGACCTTCTAGGTCCTCGTGTGGCTCTTTGACCTTCAATCACATGTGACCTTGAAGCTGCAGATTCCCCATTCTAATTCTAGATCCTGAAGACAAGATGTGCAATGTGCAATGATTACTTATTGATCTCCCAGAAGAAGATGACAAATCAAAACACCCAGACACCATACTGCAGGAAATTATACAAGAATACTGCCTAGGACTTTTGAATATAGACAACAAAGCGCCAATAACTTGGAATCTAAAGGGAAAAAGAAAACAAGGGAGTTTGCTATTTAGGGATTACTCTGCATTTGTTCCCAATGGTTCTAAACCCATACCTTAAACTTATGAATAACCTTTTTTGTTCTGTCATTTCAGTTGTGTCCAATGCTTCATGACCCCCATGTGGGGTTTTCTTGGCAAAGATAATTAAGTGGTTTGTCATTTCCTTCCTCAGTTCATTTTGTAGATAAGGAAACTAAGGCAAACAGGGTTCAATGACGTGCCCAGGATCACATAACTAGGAATTGTGTGAAGCCAGATTTGAATTGAGGAAGATGAATCTTCCTGACTTTAGGCCTAGCACTCTATCCAATGAGCCACCTAGATGCCCCCAGAGACCTATAGGGCCCCACAAAACTATTGTAAATGGTCTTCAAATCCATGTTGGTACTAACCATTGACTAACTATTAACCAACTAACTCTTGATCTTTAATTGGTGCCAACAAAATATAGAACATAATATAACAAAATAAATAACATATTTAGTATATACTGACAATATTTTGCACGTATACATACCATTTTTCAAATGTGTATAGTTACTGTTAGGATTAATAAAATACAAATTCACTTAAAATTGAGGGAAAAAATTTTCAGGATCTCTCCCTGGCCCTGAACATATTCTACTTTATACTGTATTTATTTGTCTGCCTATTTTATCTCCCCATTAATAATGATAGCTGAAAGTTCAGTAGCACTTTAAAATTTCTAAGCTATTCTATGCACATTAATTAATTTATTTCTTATAAAAACTCTGTAAGGTAAATACAGGAATTATAAAGCCCATTTTACAGATGAGTAAAATTAGTCTCAGGAAGGATAAGCGATTTGCCCATGACTACATAGCTAAAAAAAAATGTTAGAGGCACAATTTGAAACCAGGTTCTTCCTGAAACCAAATCAAGAATTCATTCTACCACTTCATATTATAGAAACTGTATCGTTTTTTCATCATTGTATCCTAGGGCTTAATATAGGATAAGGACTAAATATGTGTTCCTTGAATTTTTTAATTGAATTCTCCATGAGGGAAAAATTGATGTTAGAATAGATTATTTTCTACTGATCTTTGAAAATATCACTACATTTTAACACAATTTAACATTTATTTACCACTTATGTACAAAGTATTGTGCTCTGGATTGAGAAAATACAGAGTTAAGATGAATTGATAATTGCAATAATAATAGCTGTCATTTTTAAAGATTACAAAGCACCTTCGTCCTCTCCAGGCTATACAGTTAACTCATCTCCATAGAACTTTCTCTGCCATGCCATAGAAATCTCTTCACCCTCGAAGCTGGCTTCACTCCTGAGCTCCTCACATTGGAAGTGCCCTCCACTTCTATGGTCTCTCCCCAGTTTGATTGGTTTCCTCCAGAACTCCATTTTAAAGAGGATGTCCAAGGCAGCCATGTTTTCCTCTATGGGCTGTACTTCTGACTCTCCAGAATGTCTCTATCTTGCCCTTAAGTCAGGTACCTTCATCTCTTTCCACACTCTCCCAACCATTTTCAGTTTCCTCTTATGTACTGTCTTTCCCCCACTAAAATGTAAGCTCCTTAAGGGTAAGGTCTGTCTATTTTTCTGCTTGTATTTGTATTTCTAGTGCTTGGCTCAGTACCTAGCACATAGATAAGGATTACATGTGCTTCATAAATGCCTCTTGACTTGACTAAATTTGACACTTTCCATATGTAACTGGGACATAAGTTGCCCTGCCTGCTTCCAGCCAACTACATGTGGATGGATACTAAAAGGACCGAGTATGAGAGAGCAAGCCTGGTTGGTTATTTGTTCTTCCTCCTGTACTGTAGCATTAGGGTCAAAAGAAGGTGCTGGGGGGAGGTAAGCATGTACACTGTCAGCTTAAAAGAAGACACTTTCTAGATATTCCATCCTCTCTCCAGGGACAAGTAATTCCTCTATAAGGAATGAGAGGATGGGGTCACCCCACAAGCATGAAGGCATCTCCTACACAGCAGCTAGCACAGGAGGGGTTAAATTAGGCAAGCTTAAGCCTGGGACTCTACTTGTCTTTTTTTTTTTAAAGCAATCAGGGTTAAGTAACTTGCTCAAGGTTACACGGCCAGTTATTTTTGTGTGGGTGCCGAGTATCTGAGGCCGGAACCAATCCCAGGTCTCCCAATGCTGGGTCCAGCGCTCCTACTCACTGAGCCACCTGGCCGCCCCTTCTATTTGTCTTTTATACTCTGTGTTTTTCCCGAACCATGACTAAGCATCAAGCAAAAAAATGGGCATGCCCAGTCTTAAATGCAATTTTTTGTGAGTTCAAGGATCAAGAGATACATTGGTCAGAGCTGAAATGTGGCAGGGTATTTTCTCCACTTCATAAGATAGGAGGATACACCTTCATGAGACAGGAAGGAGACACCTCACCAACAGGACGGTGGGGTGAGAGGAAGAGGGGAGAGAAAAACTGACCCTTCATCTTGACTTGCCAGAACTCAAAGATCTGGAGGGAACTGAGGTGAAATGTACAATTGTAGCACCATGAAATGTTTTAGATTTTGATAATTTTTAAGTTTCAATATTTTGTTATAGTATAATAGTATTTATTACTTCTGCTTGTTTTGTCTTTTGTTAATGCACACTTCTAAGAGTTGTTTGTGTTCTGCATTTCTTTTATGTATGCATAGGAAATAAATAACTATCCCATTGCTGATTCATACTATAGATTGAGTACCTTTTAGCTCCTCCCATATTCCCTTAAGATGAGCCAAACTTAAGCTTTAAGTCAGTGGAGTTTTACATAAGCAAAGAATATGAGAAAAAGTTCCTAAACCCTCTCATTAGCAGCCAGACTAACCAAGCACTGAATCTAGTCCTACCATAAGTCCAGAATCGAGAGGGGCCCATTAGAGAGAGGGAAAGAAAGCGGCAACCAGCACCTTGGGTGAAGCAACAATTTTAATTGGAAGAGATATATTATCTCATTAGATCCTCACAATAATAATTTGATATGTGTGCTGTTATTATCCACATTTCATAGGTGAACAAAGTGAGATTCAAAAAGGTTAAGTGATTTGCCCATAGTCACATACCTACTGAGTTCCAGAGGCTGTATTTAAACCCAGTGTCTCCTGAAACCAAGTCCAGCACTTTCCACTATTATGTGACAATCAATGCCTCTAATTTGTTGTATAGTAATCATTATAAGTATTTTTCCAAAATGGAGGAAAATTCTGAAAAATCATATACTAGAAAAAGAGCCCAGTTCTTCTCCCCTGAGTTTTTTGAGTATCATAGATTTGCAGTCATCTGTGTGGAAAGATTAGACAAACATTCTTTCATTTTCCCACATGGTTGCCATATTCTATCTTGCCAAAGCCTATATGGATCTTCTGATGCTACACAAAGAGGAAGATCCCAGCATTTGACTACAGAATTTCTTCAAGAGAGAAAGAGGCAATGAATGTAACTCTCTAGAAGATACAAATAAAGTGGAGTTACAGGAAACAAGGGGTAGTCCTTCTGGAGTAGCCAAGAGAGCAGGTCCAATAAAAGGGCTGGGTCTCCACTCTTAACCGGTCAAAGAGGCTAATATATCAGGCCACAAGGGTAGCACTGACTCCAACCCTGTGGCCTGAAAGGGGGTGTACTTTCCTTGACCCATAGCTTCCTATTATGGAGTGACTTGGGCAGTGGGGAGAATTTGACTCATTTTCTTCCACAGGATCTGTCATGTCAAATTATTCTTTGTGATAGAACAGAAACTACTAGAGATATAATACATTATGACATGACACCAGTTATCCAGTGATGCACCTCATTAGAGAAAACTATAAAGTCATGAGCTAGAAGTGACCCTCCCAATATCATCCCTGCACACTTTCTGGCTTCATTAGCCATCTTGATCATTTTGTGGTTGTCATTCAAACCTCTTAGTTTTAATTTTTGGTCAATTTTCTATAGTGATCATTTTTAGTATCAAAGTAGACAAGGAGGACTAAGATCCCCATCAGAAAAATCATAAATGCCATGAGAAAAAATAATGGATCATGTAGGATAAACCCACCTTATTCTAACAGATGATATCCCCCAAATGCTTAGGGGGTCAGCAGGAGGGAAGACAGTTGAAAAATAATTGCTAGTATGAGCTGGAAAGAAATTCCTTCCCTTCTCCATATCTGACAATCAATCTAACACTATGAATACAGCTAAGAATCTCTACAGTTAAGAACATAATACCATTTCTACACTGAGACACACTCACTTTTTTGCTTTGCTTTTCCCTAAAAGGATATATCTGATAGTAACCATAAGAACACAAAAGTCTAAAACAGTTATTATCAAAGAACGGTGCCCTGATTGATACTTATCAAAATCAATCTCAGAATTTTGTCAAATTAACTAGTTCTTATCCAAATAAAGACATCTCCAACTGCCTGCTTAGGATCACAGATAGAATCGTAGAACCCTGAATTCTTTTCCCTCTCTCTGAATGTTGCTCTCAACCTTCATTATTATTTTAAGCTCCTTGACCTGTCTTGTTCTTGTCATACGATCATAGGTGAAGAGTCAGAGGTCATGAAGCACATGGAAACTGAGACCCAGAGTGGTTAAAAGACTTGCCCATTGTTACACAGTTGGTATGTGTCAGACTTGGAGTTAGATCTTTCTAAGCCCAACCTTCTGTCCCTTACTCAATACTGCCTCTCATAGAAAAGGATGGTAGAAGATTGTGAGCAGTGTCACCTCATTAAACACTAAGAAACAGTAGAAGAAAACAAAATGTACTTATAAAAGTCTCAGGGAAATATTTAATTCAGCCAGATTTTCCTGAGAACATGTATGCATGAAATTCTAAACCAGTGAAAAATGGAAAATAACTGCCAGCTTTTCTCTAGCAATCTCTTCTCCATCAATGGCAATGACATTGAGGTTATGCCAGGTGTTAGTCTGACTAAGGCTGGCATCTTGTTAGTTCAGGTTCAATGCTAAGACAAAATGAGGCATTTATAGGTCATAAATGGGTAATAAATGGAGGCTTATTTAGCCCTAACATAGAAAGGATATTCAATAAGGTTGAAATGGCACTTAACTTGGGTGGACACATCTCCCTCATTTCCATATGGAAGCATGTCTAGTCTATAGGTCAAGGTGTGGTAACTCAAGTGGTCTTGGGAAATCCATCAAGTCTGAAGAACTGAAGGGCACTAACCCTGCTTCAGAGTGCCTTTTTTATGCCTGAAGGTGACCGGAAATCCACTTTAATGAATTCAATGAGAGATTTCCAGGAGTTATGTCCAGGGAAGCACATCTTGAGCATTTCTACACCCCCCAGATCCAATCAAATCCTGGATTTGTTGCCTTTTGGGGAAAATCTAGCCTGAGATTCTTTCTTGCTTTAAATATATGATCAATGAAACAGAAATGGCATGAAAAAAGCAAAGATGGAGAGAACAAGTGGACTAGACCAAGTTATCCTAGAAGAAGTCTACAATAGAGGTGATAATTTTAGAATACTGAGGGTACTAAACCCTTGGGAAAAAATCCCAGACATTATGAATATTGAAAAAGATGATCAAGAATACAGAAATTATCACTAACCCATATTCCTTCTTTCTCATCCCAATGAAATCTTTATTTAAATCATCCATACAGGTATGGGGAGAATACTCAATGAAGGGATAAAAGAAGAAATAGTCAGGCTTTTGCAAATGATAGTCTATTGTTGACTACATCATTGTAATTGTGTATATGGCTGAGTGAAAGGTGTAGAAGAAACAAGATACCCTATGTTTAATATGTTGAACATAAAGTCATTTGATTTGGCAAAGCAAAATGCTACCTTAAAGACTATCTTCAACAGTGTATCTCCTGGGAGATAGTTTAGATAGATAGATAGATAGATAGATAGATAGATAGATAGATAGATAG
>NW_027186304.1:41744130-41828690 GCF_028583685.1 Petaurus breviceps papuanus | reverse complement strand
GATAGATAGATAGATAGATAGATAGATAGATAGATAGATAGATAGATCTTTGTACTATGCCTTTAAGGTTATTATTATTATTATTCAAAGCATAAATTTTATGTTTGACAAAAGTGTCATGAAGAACATCCAGAAAAAAATATTTCTTAGAAATGATGAGATTCTATTTGTGGATAACTGTTGCTGACTGTATCAAGGCGTGAAATATTGCAGAGTCAATTAGATGAAATCTATAATTATTCAAAAGAATTTAGCCTAACTATCCACACAGGAAAAAAAAAATCAAATGTATGAACAATGTATCCCAACAATGATGTATAACTGGACCATCCAAAGAGCTGGCCCATCACTAATTCAATGTAAACCAAGCATTTATTAAACACCTACTATGCACAAGACACTGAGATGGGTGCATGGGGAGATAAAGATTAAAAAACAAAAAAAGATACAAGATATGGACAATGAACTGTGACCATAAATGAATTAGAAGAGAGAAAATAGATTATAAGAAAACATATAGTACTTTTAATATGTGACTAGAATAAGAAGTGGCTTGGGTATACACTCAGAGTGAAGGATAACCAACAGATTAATGACTACAAGATATTTCCTAGGTGGTGACTAGGTAGCGCAGTGAATACAGAACCAGCCCTGAAGTGAGGAGGACCTGAGTTCAAATCCAGCCTCAGACACTTAACATTTACTAGCTGTGTGACCTTGGGCAAGTCACTTACCCACAATTATCCTGCCTTCCCCCCTCCAAAAAGAAAAAAAAAAGAAGACTTTTCCTAGAGTTGAAAGACAGGTTGGGTTTCAAAGAGTTGAGATAAGGAGAAGGGGAATTCTAGATTTTGGGAATGCTGTATTAGGGGTCATTGGTTATACCCCAGAGTGGGAAGTCTGGAGAATGATTGCCCTTCCCCTGATATAACTGTGTGCAGCTAGAATGAACTGTCCACACATCAGCACATCCTCCACAAACCAAATTTGTCCCAGATTCCAGAATTTCTAGTTGTGGCCTTGCCCCCAAACCTCTCTTCTCTCCTCTCTCTATATCCTCTCTCTTGGTAGTCTCAGATACTGCCATGGATTCAATGATCATCTTGGAGCAAACGACTTCTGAACTTTAGTCCCTATCCCTGACTTCTCTTCTGAGTTCCAGACTTCCATTTCCATTTGTTCTCCCTTAATATTCTGACACCTGAATTTCAAAATATCCCCAAGTGAGAGCCTTTACTCCATAATTACTCATTCTTTGGAATTTTCTGTCTTCATCAGACAACCAGAGAACTCTGTGGGAACCCTCTCAATATAAGAAGAAAATAAGGAAGACCTTCCGATACATTAAGTGGATCCCCATGTGGCAAGCATATGGGAAGGATGAGAGTTACACTGGAGGAGGAAGCATGGATGAGCTGCAGCCTGTATCATTGGAGGGAACTTCCAGATTTGTGGATGACTGATTACAAAGCTAGTATCAAGTAGGAATTTGAACCTAGGTCTTTCTGATTCTAAGATCTATGCTCTATTCAATATGAATAATAATCACTAACATGTATGTAACACATACTCGATGCCAACCACTTTGCTAAGGACTACAAATATTATCTCATCTGATCTGCACAACCACCCTAGGAGGTGAGTGCCATTTATTATCCCCATTTTACAGATTAGACTAAAGTGACTTGCACAGGGTCACACATCTAGTAAATGTCTGAGGTCACATTGGAACTCAGGTCTTTTTGACTCTGGGCTTGGCACTGTGCACTAAGCACCACCTAGATGCCATACTCTGCTAATTCTCTATTGTCTAATAACAACTGACCCAAAATAAGACCAGATTATCTATGGGATATATGAGGATATGGGTGAGATTGAACTTCTATTTTTCTCTTCTTCCCTCCTCCATATCAAATTACTATCTTTGACCAACTTACTCTATAGCAGAAATGTTTAAAGGAGCACTGGACTTAGAATTAGGAAGACCTAGGTTAAAATCATATTTTCTACACTAACTGAATGACCTTGGGCAAGTCACCAAACCTCTCTTGAACTTAATCTCTTTGTAAAATTAGGGGGTTGGCAGGCAGAGCCAAGATGGTGGCATAGAAGCAGTAAAACTCCATGAGTTCCCTCCATAACCACCTCAGATACCTATAAAATATGACTAAACAAATTTTAGAGCTACAGAAACCACTAAGTGACAGAGAGAAACAATTTCCCACTGAAGGCAGCCCGGCAGGGGGACAAGAAGGCAGTTTGATGGGAGCTGAGCCCAGCCCCACATGAGCCCGAGGTTTTAGCCTTAGGGCAGCCCCTACCAGCAGTGGCTGGAGCAGACTTCAGGAGACTGGATCACCAGCAGCTGTGGTGGTTTCCAGAATTATCAACCCATAAATGCCAAAGACAAAGTAAAAGGTCAATGTGGAAATCTGTTGGAACTGGTGAGGGAGGGAAGGAGGAGCAGGTCCGGCCCCTGCCCCTGGGGCCAGAAGTGGTATAGGAATGGCAGCCCTACAGCCGCTGCATGGCTGCTTCACAACTCCTGGCCTATAGATTGTAAGGGGACCAAGTGACCATTCAGAGGTTAATTGCTCTTACTTTAACCTACTTGGATCTGGATCTCGGTCTTGGGTGGAGGTCCTGAGGTGTTTGACCAGGTGCCAGAGCTTGTGGAGGCTTCAGAGAGGGCAGCTAACTAATAGCTCTGGCACCTGCAAAAACCCCAGCAATTTGGGACAAAGCTCTCCTCTCTGGAAGCGGAGTTCTACTGTGGCAAAAAGCTCAAAAGTCAAGTAATTGAGTGGCAACATGAGCAAGCAAAAGAAGCAAAGCAAGTACAGCAATCCAACTTTAGATTTCTATTTTGGGGACAAAAGGGATCAAAGCATGGAACAGAAGGAAGACAATGAAGTCAGAACTCCTGCACCAAAAGCTTCCAAGAAAAATACGAGCTGGTTACAGGCCATAGGGGACGTTAAGAAGGATTTTGAAAATTAAGTAAGAGAAGTTGAGGAAAAATTGGGAAGAGAAATGAGAATGATGAAAGAAAATCATGAAAAGGGAATCAACAACCTGACTGAAGAAAATAACACCTTAAAAATAGACTAACTCAAATGGCAAATGAGGATCAAAAAGCCAATGAGGAGAAGAATGCCTTAAAAAGCCAAATTTGCCAGATGGAAAAAGAATCTCAAAAGCTCACTGAAGAGAATCATTCTTTCAGAATTAGACTGGAGCAAATGGAAGCTAATGACTTTATGAGAAATAAAAATAGTATTAAACAGATCCAAACAAATGAAAAAATAGAAGGCAGTGTGAAATATCTCATTGGAAAAACCACTGACCTGGAAAATAGATCCAGGAGGGATAATTTAAAAATTATTGGGCTACCTGAAAGTCATGATCAAAGAAAGAACCTAGAAATCATCCTTCAAGAAATTCTCAAGGAAAATTGCCCTGATGTTTTAGAACCAGAGGGCAAAATAGAAATTGAAAGAATTCACTGATCACCTCTTGAAAAAGATCCCAAAAAGAAAACTCCTAGGAATATTATAGCCAGGTTCTGGAATTCCCAGATCAAGGAGAAAATATTACAAGCAGCCAAGAAGAAACAATTTGAATATTGTGGAAACACAATCAGGATATCACAAGATATAGCAGCTTCTACATTAAGGGATCAAAGGGCTTGGAATATGATATTCCAGAGGTCAAAGGAGCTGGTACTAAAATGAAGAATCCCCTACCCAGCAAAACTGAGTATCATGTTTCAGGAGGAAATATGGTCATTCAATGAAATAGAGGACTTTCAAGCATTCTTGATGAAAAAAAAACAGAGTAGAATAGAAAATTTGACATTCAGATATAAGAAGCAAGAGAATCATGAGAAGGTAAATGCAAAAGAAATTATAAGGAACTTATCAAAGTTGAGCTATTTACATTCCTACATGGAAAAATGATAATTGTAACTTATGAAACTTTTCTCAGTATGAAGATAGTGAAAGGGAATATAAATATATATATATATACACATATATGTCTGTATAGGAGTGTCTATGTGCGTATGAATACATATGTGAATGTGTGTATATATGTGTACAGGTATACATAGACAGAGGGCACAGGATCAACTGAATAGGAAGGGATGATATTTTTAAGATAAAATTAAGATGTGAGAGAGGAATATAATGAGGAGATAGGGAGAGACAGAATAGGGTAAATTACCTCATATAAAAGAGGCAAGGGAGGGGCAGCTAGGTGGTGCAGTGAATAGAGCACCAGCCCTGGAGTCAGAAGACCTGAGTTCAAATCTGACCTCAGACACTTAACACTTAACTAGCTGTGTGACTTTGGGCGAATCACTTAACCCCAACTGCCCTCCAAAAAGCAAAAAAAAAAAAAGAGGCAAGGAAAAACGTTACAATGGAGGGGAAGAATAGGAAGGCAAAAAGGAGTTGGTCAACCTTATTCTCATTGAATTTGGCTTAAGGAGGGAATAACATACACACTAAATTGGGCATCTTACCCTACAGGAAAGCAGGGGGGAGGGGATAAGAGGGGGGATAATAGAAGAGAGGGCAGATGGGGGGCGAGAGTAGTTAGAAGTACCCACTTTTAAAAAAAGTCAAAGTAGAAAATAGAACAAGTAGGGGGCAGGATAGGATGGAGGGAAATATAGTCAGTCTTTCACAATATATCCACTATGGAAATGTTTTGCGTAACTACACTTGTACAACCTATATTGAATTGCTTATTTTCCCAGTAAGGGTGGGTGACAAGGGAAGAAGAGAAAGAATATGGAATTCAAAGTTTTAAAATCAAATGTATAAAAAGTATTATTATTATTTTATATGCACTGAGAAAAAAGATATACATGTACTGGGGTATGGAGATCCATCTTGCCCTACTGGAAAGTTGGAGGGGGAATGGGAGAGGATATAGGAGAGAGCAGATTGCAGGAGAGGCTACACAATGGGATCACTATTGTGGGGTGGTGGGTAGGGGAAAGACGGGGAGAAATTTTGTAATTCAAAATCTTGTGGAAATGAATGTTGTAAACTAAAAATAAACATAAAATTTAAAAAAATAAAATGAGGGGGTTGAACTCTTTGTGGTTTAGTCATTTCAGTCGTTTGCAACTCTTTGTGACCCCATTTGGGATTTTCTTGGCAATGCTACTGGAGTGGTTTGCCATATCCTTTTCTAGCTCCTTTTGCAGATGAGGAAACTGAGATAAACACAGTCAGGTGACTTGCCCAGGGCCACACAGCCAGTGTCTGAGATTAGATTTGAACCCAGGAAAAGAAGTCCAGCACTTCTCTAACTATCTCTGGAGTTGAACTAGATCATCCAAATTTATGAACCTATGTTTTTTGTCAAAACTCTAACGGCCATAAGCCATAGTTCAGATAACACTCCAATGTATAGCACAGTTCTAGGCACACAGAATTTAATTTTTTTTTTCATTGAGCTGGATTAAAAATGAATTGAATTAAACTAGTTTGGGGTTTTCTTTTTTTAAAGCCTAGCTCCCACCCATACACCCACATCTGGAAAATTGTAATGTAGTTAACACAAACTACTTCCTCCCTCTTTTCTGACTTCTCTTGCTGAACATAACCAGCAGAGCAGCCAACAATTGAAGCAGACACAGAGAATAAACCCCCCATTCATGCCAGGAGGTAGTTCTGCACTACAATGTTGACACAGGGGCACATTGCCAGCCCTGTGTTAAGAAGCTGATGAGCTGCGCCCAACATGAGCGGCGGTCTCAACCCTTCTGCCCCTTCCTTCAGCAAGCTCTACATGCCTATCAGCCGCAATTATTTCACTTTTAAAAAAAGACTCCTTGAGGTTGGCTTGGCAATTGGAGATTTTAGTCCTGTTACTAGGCTTGCAAGACAAGAGTGAAATAAAATCTAAAAGGAAGCAACTTAATTTCCCATTTGTTACTAGATGCCAGATGTTACATGGCAACACAGTGGAAGAAATCTGAGGCGCCCACCTTGACTAATTGCTACAACTGGGTAAGAGATGTACTAACGTGGAAAAGATTAGCCATGTAAGGAGCCTTGAATCAAAGGGCCTTTTGAGCATTTGGCTGCCATCCCTGCCTTTCTCTGAACAAAAAGACACACCATAAAATACATTGCTCTGGTTTTCATATCTTCTAAGTTTCTGTATTAATATAGCTTTTTTCATGATACTGAGTCCTTATATACAAACCACAACTGTTTTATACTGGAGAACAGATAGTCATGTATATTTTTTTAATGCTACATGGGAGGTGGGGGTGAGGGGGAAGGCCTGAGGAAATGAAGCTTAACCCATTCTTTACGGAATTCTGGTAATTAATTCTTTGCAAAAGCATGAAGACAGGCATATCTTTCAATGCTGCTTCTAAGGAAAAACATCATTGGAGCAGTTGCTTTCTTCCTTTCCTCTTCCTTAAACTATAAAGTCTTTTAATTATTTAAAGTCCTCTTCCAACAAATAGCATTATCCTCTCCAAGAGTAAGTATTCTATACAGTATAAGGTGCTATGGTAGTAAATGTTTAATAACCAGCTCTCTGGGGGGGGGGTGCAATGCATGTATATGGCATGATATACTTTGATATACATGATAGAGAGTTTAATCTACATGAAGTATTCTCCATGACTTTCTTAAGCCTAGACAATCAACAAACAGTACATCAAGCTCTGATTATAGTATTTGCCAATTTCCGAAGTATAAGTGCTCACACTCAGGAACCATGTCCAAGCTGTCTACATCACATCCCTGTGTATATACATTAGGAAGCTGAATTATTTTTTGAAAGGTGTACTTGGAATCGCTGATCTTAGTGATTTATAATGGAAATGAAATGGAACGGGGACTGAGCATTGTAACCCTTGCTCTCTACTGTATGACCCTGAGCAAATTGTTCACTCTCTCTGGGATTATTTCCTCATCTATAAAATGAAAGCAATAACACTGACCTCTCCCTACTTCACAGTGATATTGAGACAACAAATTAAATAATAGTTGTTATTTTCTCCTTTGCCCTGGACAAAGGTTCATAGAATCAAGGAATTTCACAGTTGAAAGGCACCTAAGAAACCATCTAGCCAAATCTATACCTAAAAGAAGAATTCCTCTCTACATTATGCCCATCATTTAGACTAGTATATATCATATCTTCCTTTGTCAATATCCTTCCTCCCTGCCCTGGTATCTACCCCTAGTTCTAAGCTCTCTGAGAGCAGAGCCCCTGCCCTCTTATTTGTGAGACATTGGAAGGAGGTACAGAAAGGAACAGAGTTCTGACATATATTTCTGGCACCACTGCTAGAAGTGAACATCCTCTAAATGTGAGAAAAAGGCAAGACCTTTAAGCCCCTTACCCCTCAGAACTAAGTATGGGCAGAGGTGGAAGAAGCATCTGGACCCAGAGGGACATAAAGATATGTAACAAGACACAGAACCACTGCTGGACCCAGGCAGTTGGAGCACTCACCCTCTTCCTCTTCACGAAAAGGGCCCTCTCAGCTCAGAATTCACACACAGGCAGAGCCCATTCAGTGCTGGAGAAACCCATCCCCAGAAGAAAGAGGAATCAGGCTCTTTTTCCTCATTCAATGACTGTTTACACTCCCATCCCAAAATCTTGAGGGGAAAAAATCATTTAAAATTTAGGTTTGGCTCCAGCCCTGCACAAGAGGGGGAAAGGCAGGGAGTAGGAAGATACTCGATGTACAATGTAAAACAGGTATTGATCAGCTCTTTTTTTCCTCCACACAAAAGAAGTGCTTAACACAAGAGATAAGCATGAATAAACAAAGACTTAACAAGAAGCAGTAACGTGTTACTATTTTTATATTGTCTAGAAAGGTAATATTTACATCAAAACATAACATTTTATAGTACTACTGAATCATCTTTTTTACCTTCACCCCTATTCTGTTCTGTCCAAACAAATTCCTTCAATTTTCTGCCTTCTGGCAAGCCAGGTCAGGGCTTGGGTTCCTCTTCCCACCAATAGCCATTCTCTCAGATGCAGAAACTCCTCCTGCTGCCAGGCAGCTCCACCTGAGGAACCCAGGACTACTGGACCTCTTAAACACACAAGGTTATTTTCAGGATCCTTCTCAGGATCATTATCTGGTTACCTATGCTTACAAAGGAAATACAAAGCTAAAGCAGTTGCTAGGGTTCCCGGATAGAGTCTTGTGTTCACCAAAGTCATGTGCTTTAGCTGTCTAGTGCTCAAAGCATCCACATTTCTAAGGTAGGGGAGAGTACTAGCCCCTCCCTAGCCTGCCAGGGGAAAGATCAATGATCAAAGATCAACCTGATGTGCTCCCACAGATGGGAAGAGAGTGCTAAAGAAAGTAACTACCGTTTAGTGTCTACTGAGTGGGCCACTCAGTCAATGCTCCTGATACACTGTCATGGTGCACCTTTTGCCACCATCATGGAACCAAAGGACAAGTAAGGGAATTGCTTCATCAGCCCAAAGTATTCCAGTCCTAAAGTGCCAAGTCAGCATATACTTTCTGGGATGTACTCCAAAGTATAGACTTAAGCTCAATGAATCAATGACAGATATGAAGTAGACTCAAGAATCCTAGTATTCATATTGGGATCCCACACTTGCCTAAGGACTAGAAAAAGGGAAAGAAAGAAGGAAGGAAGGAAGGAAGGAAGGAAGGAGGGAGGGAGGGAAGGAAGGAAGGAAAGTAGGGGGTGAGAGCATAAAGCATAGTCCCTTAAGTTTACAGTCTAGCCCCCATAGGGAAAGGATTTTTTTTTGTCTTTGTGTCTCCATTGCCTAGTGCAATACTTAACATATATTAGGTGTTCAATAAATATTTGTTGAATCGATAGTAGTTATGCATATTAAACAAAGCAGGAATAATAAATTTTCAAAAATAAAATGCTCCCAGTTGGCTATCCATTTTCTTCTGGCATGCTACAGTGGAGAAAGAAAAGAAGGGATAGGGTGGTAATCAATCAACAAAGTTTTACTAACTTCCTAATCTATACAAGGCACCACACTAGGCTCTGAGGATGCAAATGCAAAGAATGACACAAACCCTACTCTCAAAGGACCTCTATCTAATGGGGAGTCAAGTATATATGTGTATGTGTCACATACACACATAGATATATAAACAAGTCTACATAGAAGAAATATTAAGAGAAGAAATGCTAATAAATACAAGTTGGAAAGTGAGGACACTGGAGGGGGGGTGAGGGTGAACAGGACAGACTCCATGTAAAAGGTGATGCTCAGGATACATCTTGAAGAAATAGAGGGATTCTACAAGGTGGGGGTAGGTAGGGAATGCATTCCCAACATGGTAACTATGTCTATTCTCATATGCAACAATGGAGAGAGCTGAATGAGGGGTTGAACAACTGTAGGAAGCAGTGACCAGTCATACTCTCGCAAACAGACATAGATCACTGAAATGGGATTGCAGAGCATGGTAATTGAAGGTACTCATACCCCTGAAAATTAGCTCACACATGGCATCTTTGCACTTATGCCAAATTCTGTTGTTTTCTTGTCCTGTACCAATATCTTCACTACCAATCCCAGGATGCTTCTATCAAAGCAAGTCAAATAAAATAACCACAGAGACTGTCAACAATTTTCTCTATGTGAGATGAGTTGAATACTTATATTCCTGGCAGTTTGTCATGCAGCCCTCCATGAGACAGAAGATGGTCTATACTAGCTGACTTCTCAAGGTCTTTTCCAAGCTCTAAAAACAAATAAACAAAAAAAAACCCTGGGGGGACTGGCATTTAGCTCAGGAAAAGAAACAGAAGTAATGATTCGGACCCCATTTCCAGAACTCTGCTGACACCTTCAGTGATGCTGGTACAGAAGCAAAGAAAACAATGAAACTAAACTTTTTGCAGCCCAGGTGTTCCAAAAAAAATTCTTAGAGGGAAAAAGAATGCTGCTTCCTGTGTGAGGGTAAGAAGATAATATCCTCACCTTTAATTTACCAACAAAAACACACAGAGGCTAGAAACCAAAGAATGTGAATATCTCTATGTAGTCCCCAGAAATGTTAGGATGCTTAATATCCCTCTGTGTTGCCTGGGGTGCACAGTTTATTTTTGGATGCAAAAGCACACATCCATAGAGAGCTCAATGTACTATAAACATTCTCAATACGTTAAGATTATTTTCAGAATTGTGACCCCAGTTGCTTGTAAACATGACAGAAATCAGAAGAGCACCAGACTACTGACATGCAAATGTCAGCCCCAAGGTTGTGTCTATGGGGCACAATGGGAAGCAGAAATTTGCCTGTGAAATAATCCTCTGGAAGTCTTTAAATATATGGTAATTGTCTGGGAAGGGGTAGTTATGCTCAATGGGGGACAGGGGGAGAAAGGGAAATGGATGTTTGGGATTTTTTTTCTGTGATTTTAAAATACCTTCCAAATACAGGAAAGAAAATATCCAAGGAAATGTGATTAAACAGAAATACTAGATTGACTTGCCCAGGGTCACACATCTAGTAAGTCTTCCCAAGTTTTCCGGACCTTAAGAAAGAACCATCAGCTAAATGGTTCAGTTTGTCTTTCTTCTACTATGCACGCCACCACATTGACTATTTCCAATGATCAGAATCTTTGCTTAAGACTACTCCTCTTTTTAAAGGCCTAAGCTGAGGTACAATACAAAACAGTATCAGCCATTTCTGCAATGCCCATATCATTAACAGATAATCTCTCTAACCAGACTAAGGGACAGCCCTCCTTGGTGGCCATCACTTTCTTTAGTAAGACCTCTCATTCTTCACCAGAAAAATTCAAACTAGGTTTGCTTAAAAAGGTCTTTGATAACAGTGCTGGGTTGTTATTATTGTTGTTTTTAAATTAGCACTGTCTAAAGAGGGAGGAAACATTATTGTCCTTTTTCCTATAGACTTGAATTGTTTTCTAATCTTTTAAAAGAAATGTTAAATGTGCCTTTGGAAGCATTTTATTAAAAGCAGAAAGAGGTGTCATTGAAGTGTACAGTAAAAAGTAACTTTTTCCCAATAGTGAACATAGAAATCTTACTTCATATTAGAAAGATATTTCTTCCCTACTCAGTCATGGGAAGCCAGATTCATATTCTTAGCAGTTCTTAAGAATTTTGCTAAACTGATGCTATCTCACTAGCCTAGCAAATACCCTACATAGAATGGATGTGACCAAAGTGCCAGAAGATGAAATGCTGGCAGGGATTCTAAACCAGAAAGAGCAGACACACTGGATAAGAAAAAGGTGGGTGGACAGACCCGGGTTGCCCTGCTCTGCTGTTGTCATTGTTGTTTTCTGTGTCCAACTCTTTGTGACTCCATTTGGAATTTTCTTGGCAAAGATACTAGAGTGGCTTGCCATTTCCTTCTCCAGCTCATTTTACAGGTGAGGAAATTGAGGTAAAAAGGATCAAGTGACTTGCCCAGGGTCACACAGCTAGTACGTGTCTGAGGTCAGATTTGATTTGAATCAAATTTGATACTGAATCCAGGCCTGGTGCTCTTTCTACTACACCGCCTAGCTTCCCTACTCTGCTCTTAGATCTGACAATTATTTGTTCCAAACAAATATTAGCCGTTTGCAAAGTTAACAAAAATGACTTGCTTTGCATGAAAGTACAATATTAAATCTGAATACCAAATATTTAGCCGTCAAAGGAAAGGTTGGCCCTCACCAGGGTTGAATGAACAAACAGGAACATTCATTTCAACATTTCAGTGACTGCCGGACATCAGCTCTGTTCAGGACCCTTTGATTAGAAAGCTAACTGAGAACTCTACTCAATTTCACACCAGGGGCCTCACCACAACTATTGAGCCCATGAGCTGAGAAGAGCAGGGCAGATGTGATCAAGGCATTCTGCTCCCAGGACCTCTAATATGACATAGATATACAGTAATAGAGAGTGACACTCCTCATGCTGTGTCGGTTTAAAAATTCCAGATAGGTCTAGATATAGATGTCAGCCACTAGGACAACCAGGCTGCATTGCCCATGGACATCAGCACAGCCAGCACCTGTCTACTCAGCAGGTTGTGCGCCTCGCAGTGAAGGAATAAACAGGATCTGCTTCCCCAACTCATCTTCCCCAGGCAGTGGCCGCCAAAAAGGGTGCGCCTCCTCTCAGTCTGTGTCAGCACATGGAGTTCAGTCAGGGGAGGCAACTTATAATTATGTGATGCAGATGGTCACTTCATTAGCATATATGCAGAGCAACCAGTTATAGGGTATTGAATTGCCTACCAATTTCTCTTCCTGAAACGAGCCTTCTGGCCATTAGGCAATACATGTTAAGCAAAGAGACTCTTTCATAGCGTTCTAGAAGCCCTGTTTTTTTTTGTTGTTGTTCTTGTTGTTTTGCCTTTTGGAGGGCAATTGGGATTAAGTGACTTACCCAAGGTTACATGTTTAGTTTTTTTGTGTGGGTGTTAAGTGTCTGAGGCCGGAACCGAACTCGGGTCCTCCTAACTCTGGGGCCGACACTTTACTCACTGCACCACCCAGCCACCCTGGAAGCCCTGTTTTATGTAAGAGGCAGACCATAATTTGGGACTATCCCAATAAGAAGTGCCTAGGACTCTGTGATATAAAAGCCAGATGCAGAGTTTTGATTGTTCCTATATGAGGTCATCAGAGAGTGTGGAACTTGTTAACTTGACTTGTAAGGTTTACCAAATTCTTTTTGGTTATCGTGGCCCATGTGACTCTGACGTGAGCCCTCACCTCAAGAAAAGAATCCTCAAAATAATACTGACATAAAAACTAACATGTTGGGGCAGCTAGGTGGCACAGTGAGTAAAACAAAGGCCCTGGAGTCAGGAGGACCTGGATTGGTTCTGGCTTCAGATACTTAACAACCACACAAAATAACTGGCTGTGTAACCTTGGGCAAGTTACTTAACCCCAATTGCTTTAATAAAAAAAAAAAAACTAACATGTTTTATGTAGTTACAGCTCCAATCTCTCTACTCATACATTACTCCTGACCCAAACTGTTGGGCTAAATGAGAGAGCTACATCATAGCTAAAAATTCATCTCACAAAATCCTGGACTGGGAAGAAATTAGGCCATTATTTCCCCTACCTCTAAAATACAAGCCCTTTGAAAGTGAGGACTTTTTTTTTAATTTCTGTATCTCCAATACCTAATATAGTACATCACAGGTGCTTACTAAATGTTTACTAAATATAAATGAACCTAGTTCAACAGCCTCAATATACAAATAGGAAATGAACTCAATAAAGTGATGATTTGTCCCAGTGTTGCATAATTAATTTCTTTACTGTCCGAAACTAAGTGCAAGGGATGATGGCTGGGATTTTGAGCCACCATACCCCCCACCAAAATATACCCAATCTTCCATTATGTACACTACAAATGCTCAGTTGCTACAGGGCTCTGCTTTACCATCTGAGCTATGGAAGGGTATGTGCCCTAGGCAATTCTAAGCAAGCTGGTAAAGCTGTGTCTGCTGTCCAAGGGCCAGCATCAGGAGATGGCCACACGGTGGTGTAAGGGCAGCCCATTGAACTCATAGTCATCAGGCAGCAGGGTCAAGACTATGAGCAGGCAAAGCAGGCAAACACCTTGAGTGACTATGCCGGGGCAGGGCAGGGTGGGACATCAATTTTAATATTATCCTTTCTAAATAAACATTTGAACACCAGAAAATTTTGCTTTGTGTGATATGAACATATCTGATTTGTGATGAGGCAAGTTGCATTGTAACAATGAAGGCTCAAAACCTCTGGTAGACAGTAACATGCAGGAGTCACAATTTTCATATGCAAAAGGTGATAATTTTCCAGATCTTTGCCTAGAGCGGGCAAATGCATGGTCCTGGCTTTGGCAGGCAATGTGTAAATAAATAGAAGGATCCACTTCCCAGGTCTTGAAGAGAAAGAATGTGCCCAAGTGACCAGTGGAATGCAAATGATAAGGAAAAAAAAAGCTTAAAATCATTCTGACTGCCTCATTTTACATATAAAGAAACTGATGTGAAGAGAAATTAAAATATTAGTCCCAGGTTACTTTACTAGTTAGTGGCAACACTGGATCTAAAACCCACATCTTTTGACACCTTTGTATCTTTGTCCATCTCTCTTCTGAGACATTTAAGAGGAGAAGTTTTTCTACAACATCAATAGTAGATATACCCTACATCAGTCTACAATCATTATGAGACCCCAAGAAAGGCTAAAAGGTCAGAAATGAAACATGGCCAAGTCTGTAGTTATTCTACCAGCAGGATGATAGAACTATCGCATTTGGTAAAGCATACATTCTTGATAAAGAGTGAATCAAAATAAAATTACTTTGATTTTGTCAGCAAGTATTCCTAGGCCATCAAAGCTAAAAGGTAGATTTAGGTAAGCTAGAAAATATCAGAAGAGAGTAACTAGGAAGGAAAAAAGCCTTAAGAAGATGCCATATGAGGGGGAGGCTAGGTGGCTCAGTGAATAGAGCACTGGCCCTGGAGTCAGGAGGACCTGAGTTCAAATCTGGCCTCAGACACTTAACACAAAAACTAGCCGTGTGACCTTGGGCAAGTCACAACCCCAATTGCCCTCCAAAAAGAAAAGAATAAAATAAATAATAAAGAAGAAGAGGCCATATAAGAACCATTTGAAGGAACTGGGACTGTTTAACCAGATGAAGAGCCAAGATGGCAGATTAGAGGCAACCCAGCTGAATTCTCTTAATATTCCCCTCCAAAAAACTTTAATGCCTCAAATAAAATTTTGTAGTGGCATAGCCAACAAAAGGTGAGAGTGAGACTTTTGTTCACCTAAGAAAACTTAGGTGGTCATCAAGGAGAAGCTTGTAACACGAGGATGGAAGCCTATGCAGGGCCTACAAATGCAGCAACAGTTTTGGAAGCTCTCAGCCCAGAAACGCTAAAAGAATAAGACAACTGGTCAGAAAGAGATCGCAAGGACCCTTTGCTGGCCTTGGGTACAGACCTCCAGAACTAGCTCTGAAAACAGCAGCACAGAAAAGCATGAAGTTTGGGACAGTACTTCCACATTCCCAGTGAGCATAAAGTCCAAAATGAAATAGACTGGAAAAAATAAGCAAACTACAACAAAAAATTGACCATAAAAGTAACTATGGTATCAGAGAAGACCAAGATATAAACTAAAAAATGTGAACGTAGCTAAAAATCCTCAAAGAAAATGCTAATTGGATCCAAGCCCAACAAGAATTCCTAGAAGAGTTAAAGAAAGAAATGAGTGATAGAGGGAAAAATGGGAAAAGAAATGAGGGTGGTACAAGAAAATTACAAAAAGAGAATTAATAGTTTGGTGAAATAGGACCCCAAAATACTGAACAAATTAACAACTTAAAAATAGAATTGACCTATTGGTTAAAAAAAAAAAGGAATAAAAATTCACTGAAGAAAAAAAAACTCTTTAAAAAAAATTGGCCAAATGGGAAAAGAGTTAGAAAATCTCACTGAATAAAATGATTCCTTAAAAACTAGAATTGAGCAAGTGGAAGCTAATGACTCCATGAGACATCAAAAAACAATATGAAAAGGTCAAAAGAATTTTAAAAATAGAAGAAAATGTGAAATATCTCATATGAAAAACAACTGGCTTGGAAAATATATCAAGTAGAAATAATTTAAGAATTATTGGACAATCTGAAAGCCATGATCAAAGAAAGAGCCTCAGCATCATATTTCAAGAAATTATCAAGGAAAACTGCCCTGATATCTTAGATCCAGAGAGTAAAATAGAAATTGAAAGAATCTACCAGTTACCTTCTGAGAGAGATCCAAAAGGAAAACTCCAAGGAATATTATTGTCAAATTTCAGAGCTCCCAGGTCAAAAAGAAAATGTATCATGGAACCAGAAAAAAAAAAAGCAATTTGAATATTATAGAGCCGCAATCAGGCTTACACAAGAATTAGTGATTCTATGTTAAAGGAAAGGAGGGATTGAAAGATGATGTTCTAGAAGGCAAAGGAGCTACAATTACTACCAAGAATAAGCTACCCCACAAAACTGAGTATAATTTTTCAGGGAACAAAATGATTTAGTGAGATAGAGGACTTTCAAGTATTCTTGATGAAAACACCAGAGCTGAACAGAAAATTTGACATTGACACACAAGACTCAAGAGATGCATAAAAAGGTAAATATGAAAGAGTAATCATATGGTCTCAATAAAGTTAAACTGTTTACATTTCTATACAGGAAGACAATACATGTAACTCCTAAGAATTTTGTCATTATTAGAGCAATTAAAAGGAGTTTATATAGACAAAGGGCATGAATATGAATCAATTATGTTGGAATGTTCTCCAAAAAGTGAAGGGGTGAGAAAGAGGGATGCACTGGGAGAAGGGAGGAGCGGTAGAATGGGTAAAATTTTCTCACATAAAAGAGACACACAATCCTTTCCTTTCTCTTCCCCAGGGGAGAGGTGTGGTGGGCAATGCTTGAACATTATTGGAATTGGAATTGATTCAAAAAGAGAAGAATATGCATATATAATATATATATATACATACACCCCCACATACACACTCATTTGTGTGTAGAAATATAACTTACCGAACAGGAAAATAAGAGGAAAAGGGATAAAAGAAAGGGGGCAAGGGGAATGATAAAAGGTAGGACAGATTAAGGGAGGCAGTGCTTAGAAGCAAAATAGACTTTTGAGGAGGGACAGGATAAAGAGAGAGAAAGGAGAAGAAACAGGAGAAAATGAGATGGAGGGAAACACATGGTCATAACTGTGCATGTGAATGGGATAAGCTCACCTATAACATAGAAGCAGATAGCAGAATGGAACAAAATGCTATTTACAAGAGACACACATAAAACAAAAAGATACACACTGAGTTAAAATAAATGGCTGAACTAAAAAAAGACAAGAGTAGTAACCATGATCTCAGACAGAATAAAAATAAAAATAGACCTAATTAAAAGATACAATCAGGGAAACTACATTTTGCTAATAAGTACCATAGGCAATAAAATATGTTTCTCTGATAAGGCCTTATATGTACTGAGTATAAAACAGAGTCAAATTTATAAAAATAAGAGCCTTTTCCCAAATGATAAATGGTCAAAGATTATAAACAGGCAGTCCTCAGAAGATGAAATCAACACCATCTATAGTCATGTGAAAAAATGCTCTAAATCACAATTGATTATAGGAAGGCAAATTAAAACAACTCTGAGGTATCACTTCACACCTTTCAGAAATAATAAATGTTGGAGGGGATGTGGGAAAAGTAGGTACACTGATAGACTATTAGTGGAGTAATTAATTGATCCAACCATTCTTGAGAATAATTTGGAACTAGGCCTAAAGGGCCATGAAACTGTGCATGCCCTTTGACCCAGCAATACCACTACTAGGTCTGTATTCCAAAGAGATCAAAGAAAAAAGAAAAGGACATATATGTACAAAAATATTTATAGCAGCTATTTTTGTTGTGGCAAAGAACTGGAAATCAAGAGATGCTCATCAATTGTGGAATGGCTGAACAAGTTGTGGCATATGGTTGTGATAGAGTACTATTGTGCTGTGGAAAATGATGCGGGATATATCTTCAGAAAAACATGGCAAGACCTACATGAACTAATGTAAAATGAAGTGAGAAAAACCAGGAGATCATTGTGCACAGCAACAGCAATGTTGTAATGACCAGTGACTTGTCTACTCCAAGCAATACAATGATCCAAGACAACTCTAAAGGACTCATGATGAAAAAATGCAATCTGCCTCCAGAGAGAGAACTGAAGAACTCTGAGTGCAAATTGAAGCATAATTTTCTCACTTTCTTTATTCTTCTGGGGGGTTTTAAATATTTTTTGAAATATGGCTAATATAGAAATATGTTTTGCATGACTTCACATTTACAATTGCCTTCTCAGTAGGCAAGGGAGGGTGTGGGAGAGTGGAAGTGAAAATTTAAAAAGAATGTTCAAAATAAATTTTTTTTTCAAAAACAACTAAAGAGAAAGCTTGTAGAGCTGGGAAGGAGAGATAGGATATGATAATGATGGCTGACCAAATATTAGAAGAGTTGTCTCCTAGAATGGTGATTAGGTTTGTACTTCTTGGTACCAGGGGGCAGAAGCAAAACTAATGAATGAAGGTTACAAAGATGCGAATTTAGACACAACATAAGATAAAACCTCCTAATAATTAAAGCTATCCAACAGTGGAATAGACAGTCTTAAGAGATAGTGATTACCTCTTCTTCCCCTTGCCCTGCTCCCATTAGAGAGAGGTCTTTAAGCAAAGGTCAAGTGACCATTGACTGAATATTTTGTAGGTGGAGGTATTTTCAGGGTGTAGATTGGAATAAATAGTTGCTGAGGACCCTTCCAGCTCTGAAATTCTGTGGTACCCTATGCCTATTAAGTCAGCTCTGAATTCTTATTCCAACAGTATTGTAAATATGCAATCCTATAATTATATTGAACTCATTCTGTCCCCATGGACAAATAAACCATTCTGCCTTCTAGTCTCAAATCTTTCACCTACAAAATGGGATTAGAGGGACTAAAGAAAAATACACCTTCCTCCTCTTCATAGAGAGGTGGGGACGGTGGATATGAAATATCGTCCATCTTACTGAACATGCTGCTATGTAGTCTGACTTTGTTTAGATGTTTGTTTTTGTTACAGGGAGAAATAACAAGTCACAAAGTGACAAGACTAAAGAAGAATAACAGGTACACAAAGAAAAAGGTGATGATAAAACTTTTTAAAGTGGAATTAGTACTAATAAATGGTTGTAAGATGTAACATAGCCAACTGGTCATGTAAAACTCCTCTGGAGTACACAGCTGTAATAATCTACTGCTGAATTCACCCAGGGTTTCCAGTATCCCACCCAAATGCTAGCCCAGTTTTTTTTAAGCTTATGATTAGGATTGTGGTATAACCTTGGCCTCTTCAGGCAAAGTGAAAGGAAGACCAATAATCATTCAGTGAATTTTATCAACAAAAGAAACCAATCTAGAGAACACAAGACCAAAAAACACCAAACACCCAGTTATCCAAATAATTTCTTCACCTGTGTGGTATTGTGGAAAGAAACCCTGAACTTGAAGTCAAAAGATCTAGGCTCAAATCCTGATCCTATAATGTACTGTCTGTCACTTTTGGCAAGTCATTTCATTCCCCTGGGTCTCAGTTTCCCCATCTGTAAAATGTGAGGGTTGAATTAGATGATCTCTAGAATCCCTTCTAACTAGATCCTCTGGTTCTGATAAAATGCTTGTTTCCCATGACTTTTTCTTTTATAATCTATATATTTTTAACCAATTTAAGAAAATCTATGTCATTCTTAGAAGATACCAAGAATTTCAAAATCATGATGTCTTAATCTTGGAGAGTAGGGTTGATTTTCCCCCTAAAGAAGTGATGAATAACATGTGCTGTTTTCAACATTTAATGGTTAATATAAAGCTCTTTTCTCCATGCATCTTTTCACTAGTCAAGTCAACATCAGTGTCTTTTTAAAACCACAATAAATCTCTTTGATTGGGACTTGAGGCTGGAATCATTCAATTTGTGTTAAACTAAATTGTCTTATCTCTTTGAGTGCCAGGCAGCCCCTGGCATGTCCAGAACTCTATACCAACATGGCCTACGATGCCCATGTTTGAAAGCAATGAACAAGGACAACGGGGGAGGGGAGATAGGCTTTCGCTAAACCTCCTTTTCCCCTGCCCCCAACTGTAGTGCTCCCAATGATGACAGAATGGAAAATGTTGCTTGCCTTTTGCTCCTGAAAAATAATAAGATTGTTCTTTTTTTATAGTGACAGTCGGCAGCCAGATCATGGACCCATTAATTTCAAAGGCACAAAAATGGCTAAACATATGTTGCACATGAGTGATCTTAGACAGAACCTTCCATGTGCCAGAAAAAAAAGAAAGGGGAAAACAATATAAATTCTGCATAATGTTTCTTTCTACTTTCTAGTTTTTATGTAGCTTTAAGTATTCCTTAAAGTGCTGAGAATTCTTAATGCCATTTCCTATAAATAATTTTATATCATATCCTTACTTTAGTATTTCAAGAACCTATTACTTTGTAAGTATGGGGACTCCCTCCACTGATAAAGATAATAATCCCTCAGCAATCTCCTAGATGATTTTACAGAGCTGCTATGACCCCTAAATTCATCATCCTTACAGTCAACCTGGTGGGTGGAATCTCTCTTAGCTAGAATGGTCCTCAGACAGCAGAAGCCATTGACCACCAGGTTAATACTTGAAGCTTTCTAGCACAGTAGGACCTGACCTCTACTCATGTCCATTGGACAAGCCATTATCAGGAATGGATGAACAAGTTATGGTTTATCAATGTAATAAAATACTATTCTGCCAAATTCTTATCAGTATAATGATCAACCAGAATTTCATAGGACTAATGAGGAAAAATGCTGCCCTCCTCCTGATACCATGTTTCCCTGATAATAAGACACTCATTATTTTTTTTGGACAGAAAAACACCAGAGGGCTTATTTTCAGGGGAGGGCTTATTTTAATGAACATTGACAGAAATTTTAATAAACAGGTAAATGTGAACAAAAAAATGTACCTTTATTCAATAAGCAAATCACTGGGGAAGAACAGGATGACGCACTCACTGCTGCAGCTCTGATTGGATGCAGCTCGGAGCAAGGCATGCGTTTCACGGCGGGGGAAACGGGGGGCGGGGGGGGACGATGCATACAGAGGGTACCATAATGTAGCGTGTAGCACAGGGCATCACCTTCACTACAGTAGCAATCTCAATAGGGCTTATTTTCGGGGGAGGGCTTATTTTAGAGGAATCTTACACAGTAAGGGGAGGGCTTATTTTCGGGATAGGTCTTATTATCGGGGAAACACGGTAGAGAGGTGAAGAACAATACAGAATGAGACAGTTTTTTTTATATGCTCAATGTGGATATTTGTTTTGATTAACTATATATTTTGCTTGTTTGGTTTGTTTGTTTTTTTAAGAAAGAAAGAAAAGTTATACAGGGGAAAAAAATAAAAGTCACAATCATTTCCACACCACCATGGGGCACTGAGTAACAAGTTAATTCAATCCAATCCAATTCAACAAGCATTTAGTAAGGGCCTGCTACATGCAAAGTACTATACTAAACATTGGGAATACAAAGGGGAAAAAACAAAAAAAAGTCACTACAATCCCGTGAAACTTGCCTCCCTGCTGCTCCTCAAACAAAACACTCCATCTCTTGACTCCAAGTTTGCATGGCTAATCCCCCATTCCTGGAATGCTCTTTCTTCTCTTCCTGCCTCCTGACTTCCCTGGATTCTTTCAAGACTCAGCTAAAGCCCCATCTTCTTCAAGTGGCCTTTGCTGATTTTCCATAATTTTAGTGCCTTCTCTCTGAGAATATCCATGATTTGTCCTCTCTATATCTTGTCTGTATATAGTTGTTTGCTTATTGTCTTCCCAATTAGACCGTGAGCTCCTTGAGAGCAGAGACTTTTTTTTTTTGGTCTTTCTTTGTATCACCAGTGCTCACCACAGTGCCTGGCCCATATAATAGGTACTTGAAAAATGCTAACTGACTGACTGATATTCCCCACAGTGGCTGTTCCAAACTTTCTCTCATAGAACCCCCAACATCACCCCCAATCCTCTTTCAAGAAATTACCTCCTGGTGGTGAGGTGGCGCAGTGAATAGAGCACTTGCCTTGGAGTCAGGAGGACCTGAGTTCAAATCCAGCCTCAGACACTTAACACAAAAACTAGCAGTGTGACCTTGGGCAAGTCACTTAACCCCAATTACCCTCCAAAAAGCAAAAAAAAAAAAAAAGAAGAAGAAGAAATGAAATGACCTCTATTTCTAAAGTAAGAGACTGAGGTCACCCATTGTGACAATTTTCTTACCCCACATCTAAGAAAAAAGTGTCCCTTCTCATTGCCAAGGCTAACCCCTCCATTTGAGCCTTTGATTCTATTCCCTCCCATCTTCTTCAGGAGCTTTTCCTATTGAATATCAAACTCCACCCCTCCCCCCACCATCTCTGCTCTCTTGTCTCTGTCTCTGTCTGTTCATCTCTCTCTCTGTCTCTCCCCTTGCCCCATCTAATACTTTTTTCCCTAATTTCTACAAACATATTCAGGTCTTTGGTACAATTAAAAGACCTTTCCTTGACTCTAGCATCTCTTAAAGTTTTATTCTCTCCTCTTGTTCATGGTTAAATCCCTTAAAACAAAAAAAAGCAGTCTATATTCTCTGCCTCTATTTCATCATCTAAAGATGTGTAGATTCTTACACCAAAAAAATTTGTGGGAGGCATGGTGGTACAATGGAAACAGCACTCATTCCTTGACCCTTTGCAATTTGACTTCTGATCTCTTCACTCTTCTGAAACTTATCCCGTAGATCACCCAGAACCATCCATTTTTAAACCTGATGATCTTTGCTCTGTTTTCATTCTCCTTGAACTTTCTGCAGCATTTTGACACTGTTGACTCCTGCCACATATTCATTCTTCTTTTGCATATGTGACAATGCTTTCTCTTGCTTCTTCTCCAACCTATCAGACAGCTTCCATTTAGTCTTCTTCCTTGGTTCATGACCACCTTTCTGCCCTCTGAGTATAAGTGCTCACCTCCAAGACTCTCTGCTAGGATATTTTCTCTTCTCTTTCTACATTCTCTAATGACGGTCTTGTCTACTCCCATTACTTCAATTATCACATTTATGAACATGACTCCCAAATCTATTTTTCCTTCTCCCCGGGACAGATATCCTGTATCACCAGCTGCTCATTGGATATACCCACCAGCACCCCAAACTCAAAATGTCCAAAACTAAACTCGTTATTTTCCTAACCAACCCCCCCTCTTCTCTGACTTTTCCTATTTCTGTTAATGGTGCCATCATCCTTCCAGTCACCCAGACTAGAAATCTCAGAACTATCTTTGACTCTTTAAATAATCATCAAAACCCATGGACTTCCTTAATATTATTGCATCTGTCCCCGTCTCTGGTCTCTGCTCACGCTGTCAGCCTTCTAGTTCAGGAGCTCATCACTCCCCCTATCTACTATCATACTCGTCTCCTAATTTGTCTCCTGACCTTGTCCCTCCCCTTTCTCAGCCATCCTTCTCACAGCTGCTAACATTATCTTCCAAAGGCACACATCTAACCAAGTCACTCACTTTCTCAACATCATTCAGGGGCTTTCTAAGTCCTAAAGGATAAAATTCACACTTCTTAACTTACTCCTCCACATTCTCACTTCAGCCTACCTTTCCACCATTACTTCACCTAGCTCCTCTGTCTGTACTCAATGTTCCAGCCAAACTAGACAACTAGCCATTCCTTGACCTCAACATCTTGTGCCTCTATACACTTTAAAAGGTCATTCCCCACTCCTGGAATCCATTCATTTTTTATATGCACCATTAAGAATCCTTTGCCTTCAAGACTCAATCAAAATAAGGCTAGGGACCATCTCCAGTTGTCCTGATCTATATCTTGCCACTGGATTCAGATGGCTCCAGAGGAGAAAGTGAGGCTGATGACCTTGAACATCCCTTTTTCACTTAAATCCATAAATCACTTTCAAGTCATGGCATCCTCTTCCTGAAGTTGTGGTCCTCCTTGAGACAGAAGGGCAAACAACAACAAATAAGACTTCTTCCATGAAACCTTATCTGATCATCTCAGCTGGCAATCTTCTCCCCTTCCTCAGATTTTCCTAAAGCATCTTATCTGGATCTATCCTTAACTTCCTATGCACCAAAATTTGTATTTGCTTATGTGTGTGCCTATCCTATTTACCCTCCCCACTGTCAGCAGAATAGAAATCCATTGGAGGGAGAGTCTAATTCTGTCTATCCTTGTTCTCAGAAGCCCTTTTTGGCTTTAAATTTTGTGATCCTTTACACAAGTAGTGTCAAACTCAAGTAGAATTTGGAGCCACTAAGCCTCACTTAAGTATCCCTTCTACCTGTATCGTAGCTATCAAAAATCACAAATTAACATCACCTATGTCCTATTGGATTTTTATTTATTTCGTAAGATCTTTCCTAATCACACTTTCATCTGGTTTGGGCTACACTCCAGAGAATTGTAGGCCATGTGTTTGACCCCTCTGCTCTTTAGGATTATTACCTTAATCCCTAATTCAAGTGTTTTCTTTCTTTAATCTACCCTCACATTCCTCTCTTGGATTTTTAAAGCCTTTTGCAATCTGACTCAAACCTACCTTTCCATGTTTATCGCATATTCCACCCTTCACACATTCTATGTCCCAGCCAGACTTTATTACTTGACATCCCATCTCCCAGCCTCCAGGCCTTTGTACCAGCTGCCACACAAATCCTCTGCTCACTTACATCTGACTCTTAGAATCCCTAGTTTCCTTCAACCCTGAGTTTATGTACTGCTTCCTGCATGCAACCTATCCTGATTTCACACAGATGATATTCTTCTCTTTGCCCTGAAATTACTTTGCATCTATCTTGTATTTATTTCTCTACAAACCTGCTATTTCTTCCTATAGAATACAATGTACTTGGAGCAGGGTTTGTTGCATTTTTTCCCTTTTTGAATACCCAGTTCCTAGCCACTGCCTATAACTTTTGAAATCACTTAATAGATGTTTATTGAATGGATAAATGAATTTGTATTCGCTGCACTGATATGAGCACACTGTGTGACCACACTGATCTGAGCACAATGTCTTGCAATTAAAAATTTTCTGGCCTTAATTTTCATTGAAGTTGTATAATGATCACATAACATGAGGATATTATTAATTTACACCACCTTTGTTTTATGGAAAATCAGGCATTGTTCCTGGTGTTCTGTAGGTAAGGCTAGTTTTTCCTTCCTAGGTAACAAGGTGTAATGGGAATGTAAATTTTTAAGATCTTCCCTGCCCCTAGGCTAAAGTGCACCTGGAGCCTGGGGTAGGAGGCTTGTTTTTCAGTAGATACTTTTTGATTGGCCAGTGGGTCCAAAAGGTTGTTACATTCTCTGAGCCAGGAGAAGGCTATATAAGCCCTGATGTGTAGCTTTGTTTTGGGGGCCCACTTTGAGAATTGTTCTGTGATTTGGTCAGATGAGACTCTGGAAAGCCGTTGTTGAGAGCCCTCCCTCCCCCCCCCTTTGAAAAACCCAGATGTTGATAAAACTCAGATGTTGATTTGGTATGGATGTAATGGCTGGACAGTTTGGAAACTGTCTACTTGATCTGTTTCTCTGTCTTGATAATTCTGTCTGTATATTCTGAAGTTTGGGGTGCTGACCTCTTTCCCCTGAACTAGGTAAATGATACATGTTTGACTGATTAAAGTAAGCTTGTTAACCCATTTTGAGTTGCTTTCCTTTATCAAAGCAGATCCAAGAACCTGTGGTGGCAGCAAACCCTGAGGACCCTTGGGGTGCTTGCTGCTACAAAATGGCGTCACGAACAGGATCTGCAGAGTAAAAGGAAAGTATGGGGACTGGGATAATTGTTTGTTTCCCAGTTGTGGTAGCTGTGATTCTGTGGAGCCGTCGAGCAGGAAAGAAGAATGGCCTTCATGCAGACTTCGCTGAGCTGAGAGCAGGAATGGTGAGCTGCCTGCACTGGGACCTGGGCAGAAGCCAGGAGCAGCTGCTGCCTGCGGGAGAAGGAACCCAGGAGTTCGTAATTCAGCCACAGGAAAAGATAAGAACTGAGCAGCAAAGCAGGGGCACTGAATGTGTTTCCTTGCTGCATCCTACAGTTTGGGACCCAGGGGTAGGATGGACTTGTGACTATGGTGGGTGGGATGAAGTGCCTTGGACCCCCAAGAACCCCACCTTGTTGGTTTTGTTGCCCAGCCCCCTCTCTGTACTTGGAAGCAGGGGCTGGAGCTGTGTGAGGGGAAGGACACCCCCCTCCTCCCAGGAGAACTTTATTTGGACTCTTGTTTTGAATTGAGGTGGTAATGCAATGTACTTTGTATTTGTTTAAGGCCCAGTGGCCACTTTGGTAACTTTAGCTCTGTATCTTGAAAATGTGACCTAAGAGATGTTTAGTGCTAATTCAAAAGTAAATTGACTATGCTATGGACATGAAAGATCTTGGGGATGAATGTAATGGAATGTAAATTTTTAAGATCTTACCTGCCCCTAGGCTAAAGTGCACCTGGAGCCTGGGGTAGGAGGCTTGTTTTTCAGTAGATACTTTTTGATTGGCCAGTGGGTCCAAAAGGTTGTTACATTCTCTGAGCCAGGAGAAGGCTATATAAGCCCTGATGTGTAGCTTTGTTTTGGAGGCTCACTTTGAGAACTGTTCTGTGATTTGGTCAGATGAGACTCTGGGAAGCCGTTGTTGAGAGCCCCCGCCGCGGCTTTGAAAAACCCAGATGTTGATGAAACCCAGATGCTGATTTGGTATGGATGTAATGGTTGGACAGTTTGGAAACTGTCTACTTGATCTGTTTCTCTGTCTTGATAATTCTGTCTGTATATTCTGAAGTTTGGGGCGCTGACCTTTTTCCCCTGAACTAGGTAAATGATACATATTTGACTGATTAAAGTAAGCTTGTTAACCCATTTTGAGTTGCTTTCCTTTATCAAAGCAGATCCAAGAACCTGTGCTGGCGGCCACCCTGGGGACTCTTGGGGTGCTTGCTGCTACACAAGGGGATAGGGATCAGGGGTTAAGAGGAAAGATACCAAGGAAGGAAAAATCACAAGTCATAAAAGGTCCTTTATGTACAAAAATGTTTATAACAGTTCTTTTTGTGGTGGCAAAAAAAAAACTGGAAATAGGGATGGCTAGGTAGTGCAGTGAATAGATCACTGGCCCTGGAGTCAGGAGGACCTGAGTTCAAATCCCGCCTCAGACACTTAACACTTACTAGTCATATGACCTTGGGCAAGTCACTTAATCACAACTGCAGAGAAAATAAGTTTTTGTTCATTAAAAAAATAGAGTGGTGAGGGGATACTACATATGTAAATGTTGTACATACTTTCAAATGAGCTCATTTCATTATTACATCTTAACTGTTTTACTTGTTACAACAGAGTTCTGACAATATGGAAAAAATCTGTAAATATATATAGAAAAATACAACGATAAAACTTTTTACAAATAGTCACAAGCAAAACAAACTTCCTGATAGTAAAAGGGGCATTAAAAACAAGGGAAGGGGAAGGGGAAGGAGAGAGAAAAGAAAAGACCTAGAACTTTAAAAGGGTGCTTTAGATTGCTTCTTGGACAACTTGAGAATGGCTGAACAAACCATGGTAAGTGAATCCATTTACATTATTATTGTGGCATAAGAAATTGAGAGAAGATTTCAGAACATACTGGATAGTATGAAGTGACAAAGAGTGAAAGAGAAGAAAACCAGAATAATTTATATAAGCATAACAACATTGTAAAGAAAAACAACTTGGAAAAATAAGAACTCTGATCAAAACAATGACCAACCAAATCTTCAAAGGACCAGTAATAAAAACAGGTTACCCACCTACTGACAAAAGTGATGGCTACAAGGTACAGAGACGTGCATTTCTGGACGTGGTCCCTGTGTGGATTCATTTTTCTGGTGTATGCTTATTTGTTTTGAAAGTGGTTATTTTCCCCCTTTCTCTAGATTAATTTGGAGGGCGGGAGGTAACAACAATGAAGGGAGATTGGAAGGACAGTTTTGAAAGTAATAGGTAGGGGTAGTTAGTTGGTGCAGTAAATAGAGCACCAGCCCTGGAGTCAGGAGGAACTGAGTTCAAATCTGACCTCAGACACTTAACACTTACTAGCTGTGTGACCTTAGGCAAGTCCCTTAGCTCCAACTGCCCTGCCTTTACCCCTACAAAAAAAAAGTAATAGGTAGAATTTGTGTATATATATTATATATTTATATTTATTATTTATAAATATATATTATATATTTATATATTACATTTATTATTTATAAATATATATACGTATATTTAATCAAACAATGTAAAATGGAGATTCATGGCTTCATATGGATCATCTTTTTATTAATTTACTGTGTGCATGGAAATATACTTTTTTCTGTTTAAGATCAGAATTTTAAAATTAAGATAATAAAATCATCTTCAGGGGTGGCTAGGTGACACAGTGAATAGAGCACCACTGGCCCTAGAGTCAGGAGGACCTGAGTTCAAATTTGACCTCAGACACTTATCACATACTATCCATGTGACTTTGGGCAAGTCACTTAACCCTAAATGCCCCTCCAAAAAGCAAAAACAAAAACAAAAAAATAAAATAAAATTATCTTCAATACTTAATTAATCCAGAGGACTAAGGCTTAAACTGTTGTGTTTTCTTGTTTCTGACATACCAAAATTATGCAGGGAAATGAGCTTACTTCTCAGGCCTGACTCATATATACACCACTTCTAACCACTAAGCAGGAGTGGGGAACCAGTGGCCTCAAGGCCACATGTGGCCCTCAAGGGCAGCCCTTTGACTGAATCCAAACTTGCAAAACTTGGATGCAGTCAAAAGGCCGAACCCAAGGACCTAGAAGGCCACATACAGTGTCAAGGCCGCAGGTTCCCGACCCTTGCACTAGGGCAAAAGTGAAGGCAGGAAAGTTGCTTCCAGATAAATCTACTGCATGTTTGTTTAATATTTTTTTCCAAGCTATCGCCAAATAAACTTCATTGTTGGACATTAGATGGTTTAAGAGTCTTATTTTGCTCTGTTCCCAAACCTGAATCAACTGGATTGGCCTGAGATGATTTTGACCCTGAGTAGTCCAATTCTCCTGAAAGGAAGAGTGATTATATTTCAATTTAATATGAATATAAATGCCTTATGTAGTTAGACTGGCCATATTTCTACACCAAAAATTGGGACAAAGTAACTTTCCCTAAAAAAAATTTTAAAAGATAATTTCATTGCTAATTTTCTTAGAACTTGAGCTTCAAGGAAGATCTTAGGAACCATCTAATATGTTTCTCTTTTTACAGATGGACAAGTGGACATTTAAGCTGCTTGGCCCATTTTACACAGAAATAAATGGAAAGCCAGGGTACAAACCCCAAGATGTTTGACTCTAAAACCAGGGTTCTTCCCATGACAGCATGTTGCTTCTCAGGGCATATGGCATCATGGTGTGGTCTAAAAACATCTCAGTTACCAGCACTACTAGGTGCATACTTCACATATGCATTCTGCACCCATATTTGTGGATAACAAAAATAGGGGCAGGAAGGGGAAGAGGACCAGAATAAGAATTTATGTAGCACCTACTCTGTGCCAAGCACCTTTTGCCAATATCATCTCATTTGATCTTCAAAACAATCCTGAGAGTAGATGCTATTATTACCCCCATTTTACAGTTGAGGAAAATGAGGTGAACATAGGTTAAGTGACTTACTCGGGAGCACACAGCTAGGGATTAGTTAAGATCAGAATTGAACTCAGGTCTTCCTGACTCCAGGTCCAGCAATCTCTCCACTGCAACACCAATTGCCTCTATATCCAGGTCCTTCCATAAATTCATCATCCATCCATGCCTACTTATCCTGGCTGACTCTTGTCCATGTCCTTCCATAAATATAGGAATGAGAGCATATAATATGGACATTTACTTTTGTTGTTGTTGTTGGAGGGAGAAGGCAGGGCAATAGGGGTTAAGTGACTTGCCCAAGGTCACACAGCTAGTAAATGTGCCAAGTTTCTGAGAATGGATTTGAACTCAGGTCCTCCTGACTCCAGAGCTGGTGATCTATTCACTGAACCACCTAGCCACCCCAACTTAATTTTTTATGTAATTTTTTATGGATTTTATTCATTCAATTATAATCTGAAATGTTGGAATTTTCAGTTGTTTATGGGGATACACTGCTTGAAATTTGTCTTGTCACGGGAAGTCCAGGACGCCTCCCTCCCAAACTACCTTGTGTTTAACTACTCTGTATTGTATATACATACATATATATGTGTCTAGATATGTCTTTGTATATATATTTAACTTTGTAGTTATACTGTATACATGTTTTATATGAACACATTTACTCTCCCATTAGAATATATGCCCATAGGGGTGGCTAGGTGGCACAGTGAATAGAGCATCAGCTCTGGAGTCAGGAGGACCTGAATTCAAATCCAGCCTCAGATACTTGGCACATTTACTAGCTGTGTGACCTTGGGCAAGTCACTTAACCCCAATTGCCCTGCCTTCCCCCCTCCAAAAAAAAAAAAGAAGAATATAAGCCCATAGTGAGTAGGGGACTGTCGCATTCTTTATACTTGTTATCTCCAACCTCAAGCATATAGTAGGCACTCAATAAATCATTGTGTATGGATTGGTTAATCGATTATATTTGAGAGAATTCAGCATTAAATGCTCAGAAAAGTATTTGTATGACTAAGAAGATCGCTCAGTAGTTTAATGTGTAAACAGTTTTAGGCCAAATGCACACTTATACACACACACACACGCACACACGCACACACGCCCCCCCCCATACAACCAGACCGTGCACAGCATCTTAAATGCTCCCTGTACCCTGTGTGTAATTTGTTCGAAGGTTCTCTGTCATTGTTGTTGTTGTCTTCGTTGTTGCTCATTGTTCTTGCCTTACTCAGAATAAGTAAATTAAGCGATGAATGCCTGAGGACACAGTGCACATGTTCAGGGCTTGTGGCATAGGAAGGGATGAAAGCAAGGATGGTAATATCTACTAATAGAACTTCCCATCCCATGAGGGGCTTTCATTCCTTTCGTTTGCACAGTTTAAATAGCAGAGCTCTCCCCCTTTAAATGACACCAACCTTTTGTCCTTATGAGATTTTGGTTATCAGGCCACAGTCTGTCAGTCTGAAACCATTTCCTTCCCAATTAGCTTGCAGTTGGGTGCAGAATCATGCTGTTTTGCAGTTTCTCTACCTTCATTTGACCTTCAAGATACATCTGCAGTACTATCTGGTTAGCACCAATATCACAATAAATGCAGAAAGGCATTTCATATGTTTTCTCAAGAAGGTTGCACTTGAAACCTTCGAGCTTTGAAAAGACTGGTTGCAAACTGGGATGTGTGTTAAGATGAAGTTTTCTCCCCCTTCCTGAGACCAAAGGGAATAGGAAATTAAGAAAGCGTTTATACACTTAGGGTTTTTGCAACAATTCTCTATGTCACAGGCAAGTACAGACAGGCTAAAAATACCATTATCTGCAGATTCTGTTTCAGTAGCCCTCGACTTTGTCATGAATAAAGTCTGAGCTTTCTATTCCTCCTGCAGCCCACCCTCTCTGGCTGCCTTCTTTCCTTGAATCTTCTCTCTTTCCTTTTTTCTATTCCCAAGCACATGCCTTTAATACAAGTCACACAATAGAAATCCTCATGCCCACATCTCATTCCCCACACTCTTTCTCTCCCCTCCATACTGGTTACAGAAAGAGTACTCAACAGTACCAGTGCTGAGCAAGAGAGAGATGGTATGAGGGTGCTGGTTTTGTCCTGCAGGACCCCCAAGGAAATTCCAAGGAAGAAGCAGGTCACCTAGTCCTAAAGTGTAACCACCTTAGGAATCGGATTCAGAATCCTTTTAACAGAGAATAACAGCATCTTATAATAGCTTAGAGCAGAGTGAAGAAATCCCCTAAGCCAAGCTATAATAGATAGGCCAGTTTCCTTGAATATAACTTATCATTAAGCTCCAGAGTACAAAGAAGCAATAAAAAGGCTCCCTTCTCTTCACAGCAAAATAAACAAATAACCAAACAAACCAATTATGGACTTTTGGAACTAAAAGGTACTGGAAGGTCATTTAGTTAAAATTGTTTATTTTACAGATGAGAAAACTAAAACCCAGAAAATCTCAATAGCTTACCTGAGGTCACACAGAATGAGGCGGGTCTGGGACTATCCCCAAGTCTCCTGATTCCAACTGTGATGATTTTTCCACTCTGCTATATTGAAACATGCAAATATTCCAGGGATTCTGTGATCTCATCAATTTGCGTGTTGCCTTGAACTATGGAGATTTCAAACTATCCATGACAACTTTTCCGAAGTGACTGTTGCCCATGTCATTCCACAAATTCACCATAGGGAAATCCCCCCGATGTGTTAGGATTACCTGGAGCTCTCCTGACATCCACTGGAAGACATGGCTGGTTGTCCATTGGTTATCACTTACTCTTACCTGATGACTAGCCTATCTTCTTTTTTGCTTAAATAAATGCCATTTACATAATTTTACCCAAATAAAGTAACTTTAAGAGATTGCTACCATAACAATCAATGACAGAGAAGAGGGACTGCTATACTCAAAAATGTTTAGTTAAAATTTTCTGTTTCTGATGACTCTTCTAACCCTTATTATTACTTGCTGAGTCAAAAGGGGAAAAACACGAAGAAAAGGAGAGAAATTATAGCTTGGCCTATGAAGGTAGTCTCACAAAGAGTTAAAACTAAATGACTTCAGAGTTAAAGCTAAGTACCTAAGCTACAAAAAGAACCTTAAAGGAAGGAATTATGCTAGAAAGATAGCCTGAAAATTGGTCTTGCCCTCAAGCACTTTCATCTGTCAATCATGAAATATCGGGACAAGTACCTGGAGAGCTGTGGATAGAGCCACTGGCAAATCTATGAAGTGATAAATTCCTCCACTTGAAAATCAGAGAATGCCGGGAATGTAACACTGATGATGGTCTTCATTGGATAAGAAGAAAGAATACAAATACCATCGCCATTCAGTTTCTATTGCTGGTCACCATCTCTCCAGACATAGAAAGGAAATGTATATATAGTGAAAAAACAAAGCATAGTTAATTTTTTCATAGGGGCGTTCAATAAATATCGGTTAATTTCATTTTCTCTGATAGAAAGATTGAATCTTATCCCAAATTAGGCCTATTGGGCAGTCTCCAATTTGAAACAGTGAAAGATCTTATTGCAAAATCTATTATCTTATTATGATAACCTCCTTGATCATTGCTTTTGTTTGCCTCTGTAGAAATTTTCATTGGGCACCTAGGTAGTGCAGTGGGTAGAGAACACTGGACTTTGATTAATGAACACCTGAGTTCAAATCCTGCCTTAGACACTTCCTAGTTATGTGACCCTGGGCAAATCACTTAACCTCTGTGGAGTTTTTCCACCTGTAAAATGGGTTGTTGTGAGGATCAGATGAGGTAATACATGTGCTTTTATTATTTTTATTATTGTTATGTTATAATAACTTTCTATATTTATTCATTATAAATTTCTGAATTATCTAGTCCAATTCTCTCTTTTTGCAGTTAAGGAAACAGATTCAGAGAGGTTAAAATGATTTATCAAGTACTCCAGTACTTGAACTCAGACCTTCTGACTCCCAGAGACAGCATTCTTTCAGCTACACCACCCAGCTGAATTAGTTAGGAAGACAAATCAAAACAATAGAACTCAGGAGTTAGGGGAGGAGAAGGAAAAGGTGGCATGATTTAGATGCCTTCCGTCCTGGCCTTTAAGATACTAGGAGCAACTGTTTTTTCCAAGAGTGTCGTTATTTAATTGCTTCTTTTTCCTTAGGTCCTACCTTCCTTTCCTGATCCTCTCCCCTCCTCCTCTCCCAGCTAGGTTTAAGCACTTTATCCACCCATCCCTGGCCATGCATGAAATACAGACATGCCAAACAATAAGCACCCTGTCTCTTACAACTGTACTTATGCCAAAAGAAAAAAAAATCCCTTTGTATCATTGCAAGATTAAAACCTTTCCCTGGCTTTCTGTGTATTCCTGTGCTTTGAGTTTGTGAATCCCTAGAGGAAAACTTGCTAGGATAGTCTGAAATGTATATAATTATGTCAATCTCTTTAGGAAGTAAGGAGAAAAAAACCTGTCACCAATGACTCCCCACTCATCCTTCTTCCCACTAAGACAGGGTGCCTCCAAAGGAGAGGTCAAGGGAAGCTGGCAATCATAAGCAAGCCATCAGCATGCTCTGATTAACCCTCTGAAGCAGTGTCATTATCTGTTTCCTCTCCTGCTGAGAATAGTTCCCTGGCAGTCTCATAAATAGGCCACACTGCAGTGAGACCCACTACATCCCACAGAAGGCTCTGCAGTGTGAAACTGGAGGACAGTACATAATGGCTCTGGGGTTTCTTGAAAATCATCCTCATTCTTGTGGGCTTGGGATGTTGTTAGAAATAAGTGAGGCTCACCCTCTAAATGGAAATCCGTAAAGATCTAGCAGTTTGAGACTGCTTGAGACCCCAGACAAGGAACTCGAATGTGGTGACTCAAATGGAATGCCTTAGGAGTTGAACAGGAGATGTTCAATGGTTCACAAGGGCTCGGGGGACCATATATTTTGAGATGGAAGCAAGGACACTCTGATAAACATTTAACAACCAGCTCCCTGAAAAGACAAGCTACATTTTTTAGTTTAATCTTTATTATCAACATCTTCTCCATCTCTTTTTAAGTCTAGATAATCAACAAAGCAATAAATCAAGCCCTTATTTATAGGACTTGCCCACTTCTGAGGTATAAATACTCGCGCTGAAATTTAACAATTGGCTCTCTGGAACTGCAGCCCACCCCTGGATGAAAGAAACCTTAATCCAATTTTACAGGTGAGGAGACTGAAGCCGACACAATAACTGACTTAGACAAAATAACATTTGAACCCATTTCCTCTGATGCTAGATCCAGCATTCTTACCAGTGCACTGTGCTGGATCTGCCTGTCTCTAATTCCAGATCCATGTTTCTTCCCCATTATAAAGCAGTAAAAGAGGAAAAGTTGAATTAATGCATTGGATTGGACTGAATGGCCCGGGACCCCTTCCAGCCCTAAGATTCTAGTGCACTATGAAAACGACCTCCTTGATTTGGGGTATCAGGCTGTTCTGATTCATGAATGTCCAAAGACCCATGCATTCTCCGAGAGGTGATTGTTTATTGCAAGGGAATGCTGTCAAACTAGTATCGGAAACAATGTCCTTGTTGACACCAGGGAGTCAGTCTGAGTAACTCATCACACATCTTTCTCTTTACCTACCCCCTTCTTAGTTTTCCTATTTCTGTCAAGGGTACCACCACTTTCTGGTCACACAGGTTTTCGACTCTAGCATCACCCCCTTTCATTCCTGTTTTGGTTTTTTTATCCCCAGCATCCAGCACAATGCTTAGCACAGAGGTGGGGAACGCACTTTATAGATGCCTACTGAACGATCTTCAGCCTTTCTTTTAACTCACCCTTCATAACCAACCAACCACATACCAATTTTTTTCAATTCTACCAATACTTACCTATGTACATCCATACTGTTGCTTCCCAATGGGATGCACTCTCCTTAACAGCAAAAACAGTTGTTGATTTTGTCTTTCATCCCAGTGCATATTCTCTAGCACATGGTTTTTGCGGGTGTTGTTGTTCAATCTTTTCCTGTTGTGCCTGACTCTTTATGACCCTATTTGGGCTTTTCTTGGCAGAGATACTGGAGTGATTTGCCATCTCTTTTTCCAGATCATTTTTACAGATGAGGAAACTGAGGCAACAGGGTTAAGTGACTTGTCCAGGGTCACACAGCTAAGTAAGTGTCTGAGTGGATTTGAACTCACGAAGATGAGTCTTCCTGACTCCAGTCCCAGCACTGTCTCCACTGCACTACCTTGATGCCCCATAGTAATCACTTAATAAATATTTATTGAATTGAATCGAATCCCTAGCTCCCTTCCACTATATCATTTTTCTTGAAGTTGGGAATGTTAACCCTTCTGATTCCCACAAATTCAAATGTTGCTGTTGTTTTGTGAATTATCTTTAAATGATGCATCAGTTAAGTAGTGCAGTAGGTAGAGAACAGAGTATGGAGTCAGGAAAGCCCTTGTTCAGATCCTGCCTTAGTCACTTATCAGTTGTTTGACCATGGGTAAGCCACTTAACCTCAGTTTGCTCATCTGTAAAATGGGCCTTCCAGAGCTGTTGTGAGGATCAAATGAGATAATAATTGTAAGTCACATAGCAGTGCCATGTAAATGTTAGCTATTATTGTTAAATCAAAGCACTAGCTCCTACTCTCCATCATTTAAATGGCTACGCAGTAACATGGCACAGTGGGAAATAAGTGTTTACCAGGAGTCAAGAAATCTGAGTGAATTCACCTCTCCTGTCTAGGTCTCAAGTTTTTGTGGTGGTGTTTGAAATGAGACTACGTGTGTGTAGCCTAGCACTGTGTAAACAGTAGTTTCTGTTAACAAGATTATACCTGTATGACCATAACGTAGCACAGCAGGAGCAGCATGTCTCGCCAAGCCATTCTACGATTCTCAGATGTTCGACTTCTTTGTCTGTAAAGCCAGAGTTGGACCAGATGTTCCTTCAGTTCTAGCATTTTACAAATTTATGATTCTGTGAATATTTGGGATGTAGGTTTTAAAGCCTGTGCACCTAAATTCAGAATGTATCCATCGTGGAGGGCAAAAGGGGTCCCTTCCTCTCCCCACACCCTATGGTGCCCGCTGTTGGCACTCTACTTCCTGTCACAAAAGAAAGCAATCTGATTAATTCCCACTAAGTGGTTAATGATTTAATGAGTGCCCCCTCGGTGTCGTTGGCATTTTTAAAGAGGGCAACTCTAAATCCAAGGAATAAATCAAAAATAACATGTCACTAATACTCTAATTTCAGGTAGCAATGATAGGCTGGAGAAGGGAGATACTTGTAATCAGGGAACATTCCTACTCTCCACGAAATGAAGCACCTGGGCCTGTGACCACCCACTCTAGCTACATGTTTGCCTGAAAATTTCCTGTTCTCCTTTTCCTGATCAGTAAGAAATATGGAGGAAAGGTGGAGAAATGTATAAGCCTTAGACACTGTCCTTCTTGCTACACAATGACTTGATCCAGTCATATCAAAGGAAATGTTGTAGTAGTATATGTGGGAGAAGGAGGAGAAGGAGGTGGAGGAGAAGGAGAAGAAGGAGGAGGAGGAGGAGGAGGAGGCTGTCTCTCATTTCTAAAATATTCTTCCTCCTCACTCATGTTCTCTGAAAGTAAAGCTAATGTTCTTGCCACTTATACCAGCAGTTGTTTTGGTCTCAGGACCCCCTTACATTCTTAGAAATTATTGAGAACCCAAGGAGTTTTTGTTCATGTGTTATACACACACTCTATATATGTACTATACATATGCACTATTTATATATTTTATATGCACTATGTAGATATATTATGTATCTGTGTACTGTGTATATAATTATGTATAATTGTATGTTGTATATTATTGCATAATTAGGTATATGTATGATTATAACATAATACATAAATGTATATAAGTGTATATTAGAAATTAAAATGTACTATTATAAAAACAGTTTTGAACTCAAGGAGCCCCTGAAAGGGTCTTAGATACCTCCAGAGGTTCCCAGACCACATCTGGTAAACTATAGAACTACACCACACTGCTTCTACTATACTATATAATAGTTAATACATGTATAATCTTGTTAATAGAAATATTGACAGTGATTTCCTAAGAATGATTCATCACAAATAGAAACTTTTTTCTTACATAAAGGTTTACACAAAGGGACTAGTCCAAAGCATTACAAAATAGGGCACTGTGCAGGACAATAATAATAACAATATGTTTAAATAGGCTTTAAAAGTCACACTTTATCTCAGTTGACTCTCATCAAAAATCTTATAAATTCCATTGGACTGTGGGCTCCTCAAGGGCAGGAACTGTCTTGCCTTTCTCCATGTGCTAAGTGCTGTGCCCTGGCACGTAGTAGGCACACCTTTTACAGATGAAGAAACTGAAGATCTGAAGGGTTATATGAGTGTCTGAAGATCTGAGTGGTTCATTTATGGTGAATGTCTGAAGTGAAATTTGACCCACTAGGTCATTCTGACTCTTAAGTCAGCAAGGTAGCACAGTGAATAGAGTGCTGCTGTGCCTGGAGTCAGAAAAACCTGAGTTCAGATTTAACCTCAGACACCTACTAGCTGTGTGACCCTGGGAAAGTCACTTAACCTCTGTCTACCTCAGCTTCCTCCACTGCAAAGTAGGAATTAAAACAGTCTCTACTTCACAGAGTTGTTATGAGGATCAAATGAGATGATGTTTGTAAGGGTTTAGAATAGGAGCCATATAAATGCTTATTCCCTTGTCCTTCCCCTAACCCCAAGTCCATCACTCTAAATGCACAGATTTCTTTAGAAGAGCCAGGCCCAATAACACTGAGTACAAAAGAGTCTGCTATTCCATTCCCACCCGAAAACTTGCCTAAAGTGCTGTAAAAGCCACTTTGGGGTCCCTAGTATTCCTGATGGCAACCATGCCCTGTTCTCCTAAACACCAACTGGTAACAAAAAAACAGTAGTTCATACTTTTGTACCACTTTAGCATTAGACTTTAATATTTGTGTTAAGATTTATCTTTACTCCAATCAAAGAGAAAAGGTTAAAGAGATTTCTACTCACCTCACAAAGTTATACCAGTAATGTTATTATTATTGCTATTGTTATTGTTCTGTGATTTAATCAATGTAGGGAACCTTCATTAGGAAAATTCCTTCCATTAATGCAAATGGGCTATTCAACTGCAGTTTAGTCTTTTTTTCCCACTTAATAGTATTTTTTTTTCCAATTACATGTAAAGATAGTTTTCAACATTCACTTTTATAAGATATTGAATTCGAAACATTTTTCTCCATCCCTCCCTCTCCAAGACAGCAAGCGATCTGATATAGGTCATATATATGTACAATCACATTAAACATATTTCCACATTAGTCATGTTGTGAAAGAAGAATCAGAACAAAAGGGGAAAACCATGAGAAAGAAAGAGAAAAGCATGTGCTTTGATCTGCATTCAGACTCCATCTTTCTTTCTCTGGATGTGGAGAGCATTTTCCATCATGAATCTTTTGGAATTGTCTTAGATCATTGCATTGGGGAGAAGAGCCAAATCTATCACAATTAGTCATTGTACAGTGTTGCTGTTACTGCATACAATGTTCTCCTGGTTCTGCTCGCTTACTCAGCATCACTTCATGTAAGTCTTTCTAGGTTTTTCTGGAAATCTGCCTGCTCATCATTTCTTATAGCACATTACATTCATTTACCACAACTTGTTTGTTCATTCCCCAATTGATGGGCATCCCCTGAATTTCCAATTCTTAACTGCAACTTAGTCTTAAATCAGCTCTTAAACTTTTTTATATCAAGAACCCCTCTAGCAGTCTAGTGAATCCTATGGACCCTTTCACAGGACAATGATTTTAAATGCTTAAAATAAAATACATAGTATTACAAAGATGATTGATGAGTCATTGCTTGGAACCTCCAAATCATGATGAGACCCAGCCACACCTCTCATTCTCCAGTTCTCTACTCTCCCACCTGCTCTACCTCTACATCAGCTGCCAAGTACTCAAATGGATACCCTTATTCCATTGCCCCCTCCCATCCTTTTCCAATTCCCTTTTATATTTTGCCTTCCTTTATTAGAATGTAAGTTCCTTGAGAGTATTTACTGTTTGTTTACTTCCTATTTTATCTCCAGGGCTTACCACAGTATTTGGCCATAGTCAGCACTTAATAAATGTTCATTTGTTCTATCTACAAAGAAAACCAAGTATAATGAAATAAATATGTATTCCACCCAAGTTCACAGACCCATTACATCTGTCCTCCTTGGGTCCATGGATCCTGGATTAAGAACCCCTGACTAAAAGAAATATCTGGTCCACTGCAAGGCTTAAACTTGCTAGCATCATCACACAACTAGTTTACATTAGAGGCAGGATTTAAATCTCAGCCTTCCAGATTCCAGGGCTGACCCTCCATCCAATATACGTAATTATGCCATTATATAAGATTAAAGAATCATAGACAGTTTTAGTTGGAAGGGACCTTGGAGATAATATAATCCCATCCCTTCATTTTACAGATGAGGAAACTGAGGCCCAGAGAGATGAAATCATGTACTTAAGCAGTAAGTGGTAGAGTCTTGATTTAAACAGATCTTCTGATTTCAAATCCAAGCCTCTTCCAGTTACTTCATTTTTTTTCTCCCTGATTCTCTGAAGCCTCATTTACATTGGAGAACTCTTGGGAATAGTCTCCCAATTCGATTCAAGTACCCTCCATTTAGTCGGCTTCAGGTGCTGTTGTAAGAAGCTGGGTTTAACTTTGATGCCAGGAGGTGGAGGTGGAGAGTGTTTGTACTGGCCACCTAGCTAAAACTATAGCCTGATTTCCCAGTTTATCAACTCCCTGTCCCCATCCACTTGGAGAGTAAGTACACTGTCAGCCTCACAGAGACAGAGAACCCTGGCCTAGGGAGTTTCCTCTCCTCTCAATCTTTCTTCTTGTTTTCTCTCCTCTTTCCACTCCCCCACCCCTTTCTCTCTCAAGCTGTAACTCATTAGACTGAGTGAAACTTCACCATCCCCCTCCTCTGCCCGGTAGGTGGGTGGCACTCTCAGTAATTTGGGTGTGGGCATAAGAAAACCAGCATCCAATTTCCTTTTTCAATTCAGCCCAGCCCAGATTCCCACTGTGGAGCAGAGCCCCTGGGGGCACTCTGAAGTCAAGCGCTGAACCTGCAGTGGCTGGGTCCAATGCTGGAGGGGAGAGGAGAGAGAGTGTTAATGGATTTTGTCAGCAGCCCCACCACTCGGATGGTGCCGCCCCCATCTAATACCTCATTAGGAGGGCATTCAGAGAAAAACATTAGCTGACTGGGCTCTTTGAAGATGCTTTCATTCCCACAGGGGGAGCCCCAACAGCCAAAAAGGCACCCCTCCCCTCAGAGCATCAGATCATTGTCTTGGTTTATTTTGGTGTATTAAAGTAAGTTCAGCTATTCTGCTTGTATGAAATAAATGACTTCGTAGTGATTTAGTTTGCACTAAATCAATCAACAAGTATTCACTGAGCATCTATATGTGTCTTTATTTGTTCTGAGGATCAAAATGAATGGGAAGGGGCCTTCGAGTTCACTTTGCTAAACTCCCTCATTTCAGAGATGGGGAAGCAGAGACATAGAAAGCTGAAGGGACGAGCCCTGGTTCAGCTGGGACCCACCCGATGCTGAGGTTTCAGACTCCAGGATCCAGCGCTCTGCCCCTTGCATACACACTGCCAGTCTTCAAAGACCTGGAATGTGGGAGATTCAGAGTAGTGTAAGACAGAGCCCCTGCCCGAGGAAGGTAGACGACACTAGCAGCCCTGAAACAATTAAGGGAATAACTATGTGGTACCCACTCTAAGCAAGCAGGAGCTCAGAGAAGGGAAACATGGTATGGACTGAAGTAATCAGAGATGATGTTATGGAAAATGTGGGACTTGACCTGAATCTCAAAGAAAAATTAGGACTTGAATACCATGAGTCCAGAGGACTGAAGATGAACCACACCACTCACCTCCTCCCGTAGAGGGGATGGACTTAAAATCCAGAATGAGACATGGATTTTTAGTCATGGCCAATTATTTTGGTGGATTCTGCAAGTTTGTTTTGAGGGTTTTGTTTCATTTTTTATTATTTTTTAATTGTTCGGTTAGGAAGAGGAGGAAGGTGAAATTAAAAAATAAGTTAAATTTTCACAAAGAATAAGGAGAATTTGGACAGGCAAAGGTGAGGAGGGCATTATAGGTTAAGGGAAGATGTAAATACAGGACTGAGCATTCAGGGCCACTGGCAGGAAAAAAAGGTGCATAATGGCTAGGAAAAGAATGAATAAAAGGCTTTGAAGATGTATGACCTGCTGAAAACACATGACACATCTCTAGATAGAGAGTGGAACAGAAAGACAGAGTGAAATTTGCAACATATTTTCTTCTCTTTCCTTTTCTTTCTTTCTTTTTTGGGGGGAGGGAAGGGAGACATGGCTAATGCAGGAATTTGTTTTATATGTCCATACATATTTGTAATGAGTTTTGTTTTTCTTACCTTCTCAATGGGTAGGAGAGGAGGAGGAAGGAGGAAGAATTGTGAACTAGAAAGAAAATTGAATTTAAAAAAGAAAGAAAATGTATGCCCCCCCCCCCCAACTGAGGTGGGCCCATCACATAGCAAGTGACAGCTGGTCTGCTCCATCAGCAGCCCCAAAATGAAGAGATGTAGGGGAGGGTTCCTGGCAACTTGGGTGGACCTCTTATGAGGCATTTTAGGAGTACATGGGCAAGAGCAACACAGGATGCCACAGTGGGTGTGAATGGATTACAATCTGTACCATGGGAGGCAATGCATACATCAATGAGATCACAGATCCTAGCACATAGGTAATTAATCAATGCTTACTGAGGGATTGATTGATTGGTTGGTTGATTGATTGAAAGCCAGGGAAAGGGGTTTTGATAGACAATAGAAAAACCATGAAGATGGTCATCAATTCATACATTCAGATAGCTAGGCGCAGCACCAACTTAGTTTGTTAACATTTTCTAACAGGTTTCTGGTATCAAAACTGATAGATACCTGGGGTGGCCAGGTAGCACAGCGAGTAAGAGCACCAGCTCCAGTGTTGAGAAGACCTGGATCAAATCCGGGCTCAGATACTCAGCACCACACCCAGAAATAACTGGCCGTGTAACCTTGAGCAAGTTACTTACCCCCAATTGCTTAGGGGCGGCCAGGTGGCTCAGCGAGTAAGAGCACTGGCTCCAGTGTTGGGATGACCTGGATCAAATCCGGGCTCAGATACTCAGCACCACACCCAGAAATAACTGGCCGTGTAACCTTGAGCAAGTTACTTAACCCCGATTGCTTTAAAAAAAAAAAACTGATAGATACCTTCAAATCCCCAAAGCATTCATCAAAGTATCAGAAAGCTATAAATATAGCCTTCCCTTCTTGGAAAACTATTAAGACAAAGATAATAAACCAACAAGAATGCTGCATGGTAAGGTGGTTGGTTGCTTTTATAACTGGCCCTTCAGATAATGCTGAGCCTGGGTTCTCAAGTAGACAATCCAAATACATTATCTGTCTCTGGAAGTACAATAGACTTTGAATCAGTTAGATAGCAAGGCCAGTGACCAGTAACTCAAAGATTTCATGGCCCCTTTAATAAGCCCAGTTCACACAGCTCTCCTAAAGGCTATGGCAACATTCAGCTGGCCCTCGGAAATATTATGCTTTACCCATTTGTTGACACACATGCCATGCTCATAGAATTTCTTTATTAGGGCAACACCAGTCCTTCAGTTGAACACTGTCCTGGTGGCAGGCTCTGACCAATGAAGGGATAAAGAGGGAGAGGAAATGCCTACTTGCAATTCCCCCACTACTTAAATAGAATATTTGAATGTAATAAGTACAGCAGCAGTAGAATCTATGTAAGAAGCATTTCGCATATTGTGAGCTGGGCTGGTTTACCTCTCAAATGCTAAGGCCTTTTTTTCTCTTGGCTATTTTCCCAGAAAACTGTGTATGCTGTCACCAAATGGTTGATTACATGATCTCAGCAAAAGGGGCATAGTTTATAGTCATGAATTTTCACTTTATAGATAAAAAATGTTGAAAATAGTTGAGCATAGATCAGGAGAGCAGTGCAGAGGACAATCCTTAGGGTGAACAGGAAAGCATAGACGCTCAGAGGGACAATAGGGCAGTCTAGTGGGGAGAGTGGGAAGAACAGAGAACTGCCCTACAACAAATGTAGTCTCACTGTCTTCATCCCTACATATATCTAAGATACTTCTCTTAGCAATATCCCAGCAATGACTCAAGTTCACAAACCCTCTCTGACATAGAATGCTTTAGACACAAACTTTAAAAAAAAATTTTTTTGTTACACTTTTTTCCCCTCTTTTTTATATTTTAGTTTGCATCATTCATTTCCACAAGATTTTGAGTTACAAATTTTCTCCCCATTTTTCCCCTACCCACCACCCCAAAACAGCGATCCCACTGAATCCTCCCCCAAACGGCTGTCTCCCATATCTTCCCCCAAACCCCTTCCGACTTTTACAGTGGATCTCTATGCCCCAGTGCCTGTATATCTCTTTTCCCAGTTACATGTAAAAATTATATATATATATATATATATATATATTTTAAGCATTTGATTTTAAAACTTTGGATTCCAGATTCTTTCCCTTCCTCCCTCGTCACCCACCCTCACTGGGATGATAAGCAATTCAATATAGGTTGTACATGTGTAACTATGCAAATTTGTTACACTTTTAAGTTCTAAATTGTCTCCCTCCCTCCCCAACCCACACTGGAAAAGGCCACAATCTGACACAGATACTTAGGTTTTTACATATATATACACACATATGTTTGTAAAACCATACTAGGCATATTGATCAGTTCTTTCTCTGGGGGGGGGGGTGGCATCTTCCCTCATAAGTTCTCTGTAATTGACTTGAGTATTTATGATACTCAAAATAACTTAGTCATTAATAGTTATTCATTCTCTTGGTTCTGCTCATTTCATTCTTCCTTATTTCATACAAGTTTTTCCATGTTTTTTTTTTCTAAAATCAACCTGCTCATCTTTTCCTGCAGCACAGTAAAATTCCACCTTGACTACATAGCACAACTTGTTTAGTCATTCCTCAACTGATGAGCATCCTTCCCATTTCCTTCTTTTTTTTGACCAGAGCTGCTATAAATCTTTTTCTCTGATCACCTTGGAAAATAGACTGAGTAGTGTTATCCCTGGGTAAGAAGGTATACACAGTTTTATAACTCATTGGGCATAATTCCAGATTGCTCTCCAAAATAGTTGGGTCAGTTAACAGTTCTACCAACAATATGTTAATGTCCCAGTTCTTCCACATCCCCTCCAATATTTGTCACTTTCCCTTCCTATCATTTTAGCCAATCTGATAGGTGTAAGATGATATCTCAACATTGTTTTAACTTGTGTTTCTCTAATAAATTATGATTTAGAGCATTTTTATATGATGACATATAGCTTTGATTTCTTCATCAAAAAAAACTGCCTCTTTGTATTCTTTGACCATCTATCAATTGGGGAAAGATACAGCTTTTCAAAGCAGCCTTATTTCATTATAACAGAATAAAACTTTTTTAAATCAGATTTTAAAATTTAGTTTCAATTATTTTGTGACAGCTTCAGCATAGGAAGAACAGCACTGAACTGGACCAGAATTACTGTCCCAGGTGACCACACCCCTATTGATCACCTTTTTCCTATACCTAGTTCCAGGTGTAAAAATCCATGGTTATAGCTCTTCACTGAACTCCAGCCCAGAAGACTGTCTCTCTCAGTCTGCCACTGGCTGCCACAGACCTTTATTTAGACTGTGAGCTCCACAAGAACAAGGAATGTCTTTTACACTTCTTTATATGCCCAGTGCTTAGCATAGTACCTAGTAGGTGCCTAATTAATGTTTATTGGCTACCTGACTGGCCAGTTGTGTGACCTTCAGAGCTTATCTTCCCTGAATCTGTTCCCTTGCCGGCAAAATAAGATTGGACTAAATAATCTCTAATCAATCAATCAACAAACATTTATTAAACACTTAATGTGCCAGACATTGAAATACAAAGGAAGTCAAAAGCAGTAGTTGCCCTTAACTCTCAACAATAAAACTTCATGATGAAAGTAATCATTTAGGAAGACTAGAAAGTGGCAATTTAGGAAGAGTAGACTGTTGACAAATTCTGTTGATAACTTGGACTGGAGGGGCAAAGACTGGAGGCAGGGAAACCATGTCATAATTCAGATTAAAATTTTTCCATGGCTCCCTATTACCTAAGTAATAAAGAGAAGGGAGTGTTCTCTGCCCGGCATTTAAGGTCCTATGCAATTTAACTATCTTTACAATTTAATAATCTAACTTAACTGGACAAGCCTCTACCTGTCAAATACTCATTTTCTTCTGTTCCTGATACTCCCCATCCCAGGTATGCCCCCCTCCACCCCCCACTTCACTCTAAATTCCCACTTTGAAGCCCAATTCAAATGCCAACTTCTCCAGGAGACTTCCTGCCCGACAAGGACTTCCTTCTTTTACCCCCAACCTCCCCACCCCAATTTTCTGAAGTACTTTGTTGTGAAGTTTTCTAATGCATTTATCATGCTATAATGCTTATTATCATAAATTGTCTTTCTCCTTCCTAAATTATAAGCAACATGAGAAAATATTTGTATTGCGGTTTAAAAAAAAAAAAAAGATGCTGAATTTGGAGTTAGGAAGGACCCAAGTTTGAATCCTGGTTCTGTTGTTTTGTGGTCATGTGATGTTGAACAAGTCACTGGATCTTTCTAACGCAGTTTTAGAGTCTATAAAATGGAGATAATGATATTGTAACACCTAGCTCAAAGAGTTTTTGTGAGGAAAGCACTTTGTCTTTCAGATAAATGTGAATTATTATAAGGGTAGGAACTTTGTCTTATCTAAGCATTGATCTCCCACAAAGCCTAATGCAGCCCTCTGGAGACAATAGATAATTAATAAGTGCCTGTTAAAATGAAAATTAAATCAGCTGTGAACCCCTCTGTCCATCAAAAAGTTTTGAACAATTAAGAGGCCGTCAAGAAGAACAAATAATAGCCCAGGAAAAAGAGACTCGTTTGTTTTTCTCCAAAACCACAAATCATGTGACTTGAAAGGACCAGGTCAAGTATTTGTCATGTAGACAGCCCTTCAAGCATCTGACAGCGATCATTCAAGCCTTGATCACTGTCTTCCAGGATTTGAAGAGCTGTCTGTTACTGAAAGAGGGATCACAATTGTTTCTGCTTGACCCCAGAGGGAAGAAGTACAAACAATGGGCAGAAGATGCAGAGAGGTATATTTAGGCTCAATCTAAAGGAAAACTTCCTAACAATTAGAGCCTTCTAATGATAGCTAATCTTTTCAAAGCACTTTACATGTATGTAATTTCATTTGATCCTCACCACAACTCTGTAAGGTAGATGCTATTACAATCTCCATTTTACAGGCTGACGGAGGTTAAATGATTTACACAGTTAGTGTCTGGCTTGGGATTTGACTCTAGTCTTCCTGATTCCACACACAGAACTGTCAATCCAATCCCACCTAATTGCTCCTCACACACGACGCCCCATCGCCCACCTCTGTGCATTTCCGCTGCCTGTCCCCCATACCTGGAATTCTCTCCATCCTGATTCCTGGATTTCCTGGCTGCTTTCAAGTCCCGTATTAAATCCCACATTCTACAGGAAGCCTTGGCCGTGCCTTCCCTCTGAGATTGCCTTCACTTTTTTGTACATAGCTGTGTTCTTGTTGTCTCCCCCATTAGATTCGGAGCTCTTTGAGGGCAGAAGCTGTTTTCCCTTCCCTTGTTTCGCTAGCACTCAGCACTGTGCCTGTATATAGTAGGCACTTAATAAATGCTTATTGATTTAACTTTCCTTAACTGATTGATGTGGCACTTTATAGGTACAATGCATTTTCATTTACAATATCATCTCATAGCACCTGAGAGATACCGCTTATATTATAATCTTTATTTTACAGATGAGGATACTGAGGGTCAGAAATCTGGCCAAGTTTCCACAACTAAGAAGCAGTAGAGCTAGGGCTCATACTGAGGCCTTGTGATTCCAAGTTCATGACTTTTTTCTATAACACCACAGTATTTGTCAAGGGATACAAAAAAGAAAAATTTCAACTATTTATTGTTCAGTCATTTTTCAGTCATGTCCAGCTCTTGGTGACCCCATTTAGGGTTTTCTTGGCAAAGATACTGGAATGGTTTGCCATTTCCTTCTCCGGCTCATTTTACAGATGAGGAAACTGAGACAAACAGAGTTAAGTGACTTTCCCAGGGTCACATAACCACAGGAAGTGCCTAAGGCTGAATATGAACTCAGGAGGATGACTCCTCCTGATTCCAAACTCAATGCTCCATCCACTGAGCCACCTACCTGCCCTAAACTTAAACTGTACAGTTTAGCGGTCTTCTTAGGCAGATCCATTCATTCAGCAAATATTTATTAAACTCTTATTAGGGGCTATGAGGAACACAGCAAAAGTCAGACATAATCTGGCCCCCCAGGAACTTACAATGTAGATGAGGTAGACAAAGGGGTATAGAAGCCCCCTAATCTCCTTTGCTCCATCTATCCAAATCCTACACTTTAGCAACCCCAGAAGCTTTCCTGGACTAATCTAACACCTGGCAATCTCTCTTTTCTAGTCTGCACTATCATGAGTATATATTTTACTGCTTTCTTACTGTTTTCTATGTTTTAGACTCATTTTTCCTGGTCTAGAATTCTACTTTATCTTCTACAAAGTCTCTGGACCCATAGTAGGCACACAATAAAAAAAAAACAGATTTTATAGCAGGAAACAACCAAAGAAAGACAAAAAGTCACATCATTATGTTAGCATGAGTGGTACCCAGAATTCGTCTTATGGTTCAGAGAAGGGAATAATCTGATATTACTAGGGAAGAAGGTACTTTAGAATCTTAGAACCAAAGAATGTTGGGTCTAGAAAAGACCTTAGCAATTATGTATTCATTCTTTCATTTGGTAAACATTTTTTAATTGCCTAATGGGTACTTGCCACTGTATTAAAGGATGAGGGAGACATATTGTCTAGCTAAGACACCATCCCAAACTTCATGGAGCTAGTCTAACTTACTTGTATTGCGTATGATAGCACTAATGTCCAAAGAGATTACTACTTGAAATGAGACTTGAAAAAAGGGCACAATTTGGAGGAGCTGAGAGAAAGAAAAACATTAGAGGTAGAAGGGAGAAGAAGAGATAACATTTAAACAGCATTTACTACATGCCAGGCACCCACTAAAGGCTTTACAGTTACTATCTCACAATCCTGGAAAATACATTCTATTATTAGCCCCATTTCACAGATGAGGAAACAGAGGTAAACAGAGATTAAGTGACTCGCCCAGGGTCACATAGCTAGTAAGTGTCTGAGATGAGATTTGAACTACAGACATAGAGCTCTCTCCACTCACTATGCCACACAAAGGGGAGAATGAGCAAGCCTCTCTTGGGGTAGGGAATGAGCACTGTCTGCTGATCAGGATACCATGGGAAAACAGGCTTAGCTAAAGCAGAGATTTTATACTGTAAGTTAGTGGAATATGAAGTTTGAGTTGATAGGTTGGGACTCTGAAGGCTGAACGAAGGAAATGAATGAGTTTGGTTGTTAATTTAAAAAGCCAGTGGGGGTCATATTCATAATTTTATTTGGCCTCTAACTGGTAGCTTTCTGCCAGGTACATATATTCCACAAGTGTGTTCTTATGAAAAAATTTCAGAGTTAAGTGTTGAGGAATAAGGGGCCAAACTTTTGGAATGGACCTTTCCATCAAACATTTAGCCCCATTGACAAATTTGTTGTTGTGTTGTTTTCAGTCATGTCCAACTCTTGGTGACCCCATTTGGATTTTTTTTCTTGACAAAGATACTGGAGTGGTTTGCTATTTCCTTCTCCAGCTCATTTTGCAGATGAGGAAACTGAGATAAACAGAGTTAAGTGACTTGCTTAGGGTCACACAGCTCAGCAAGATGAGTCTTCCTGATTCCAGGCCCAGCACTCTATTCACTTAGCCACCTAGTTGCCCACTGTTAACAAATACAGACCTACATTACAGCCTTTTCCTGCTGCCTCTAAACAGTCAAAGTTCCTCTCTCTCTCTCTCTCTCTCTCTCTCTCTCTCTCTCTCTCTCTCTCTCTCTCTCTCTCTCTCTCTCTCTCTCTCTCTCTCTCTCTCTCTCTCTCTCTCTCTCTCTCTCTCTCTCTCTCTCTCTCTCTCTCTCTCTCTCTCTCTCTCTCTCTCTCTCTCCCTGTCTCTCTCTCTCTCTCCCCTTCTCACTCTCCCTCTCCCTCTCCCTTTCCCACACACACACACACACACTGTGAAAATAAAGGGAAGTTATAAGAGTCACAGTTAGAGAAAACAGATACTCTGAGACATTAACCAAATAATACTCGAGAATGAACCAAATTTTTTAAAGGTTATAAAGACAAGGTCCCCACCCCTATATCTAGCATATCAATGGTTGGTGACATACACCAGTAACATTGTTTGCTCAAGAACCCAGGAACATAAATCACATTATTTGTTGACAGGATTTTGTTGTGTTGGGATTAGAACTAAACCAGCAAATTGCTCTTGGACACTGGAGTTTCTCACACGATTTCCTAGTTGCACAGAAAATTATCATTATACTTATATTCACCAGGAGCCAAACTAAGCAAGTTGGTGGTGGAAGTAAGCAAAATTAACTGGGCCCTAAGGAACATCTTGGTTAGCTAGGTGGTGCAGTGGATAGAGAGCCAGACTTAGAGTCAGGAAGACTCATCTTGAATTCAAATTCAGCCTCAGATACTCACTAGCTTTGTGACCCTGGGCAAGTCACTTAACCCTGTTTATCTCAGTTCCTTATCTGTAAAATGAGCTAGAGAAGAAAATGGCAAACCACTCAGGTATCTTTGCCAAGAAAATCCCAAACAGGGTCACAAAATGAATGAACAACAAGAAGCAACTCCTTACTTGTTCAGCTGAGCAATGTATTCTAGGAGGAGGTGGGTACAGAGTGCAAGAAAGGGGTAGCTGAACACACACCATGACTCTTCTCTGGCTAAAATAATTTTAGTTTGTTACCGCTTTCACCCAAGAGCTTTAAAAATATTCCCTTTCCTCAAATGAATCAGGTTATACTGGTACCCAAACAAAAAATAGCACATGATTAGCATAAAATAATATTAGCATAAATAGAGAAAGAATCAGGGCGTTGAGGGAGGGAAGCTCTCATAAGTGGCCTGCTCATTTCAGGAGACCTCATTGGAGCTGATAAACTATGAAATTTCCATAATAATGTAGAACACAGAAAACAAACAACAATTTTATTTGACAGGGAAATTACATCCTGTTACTGAACATAAAACTCTATGGCTCAGTTCAATGGTATTTTAAAAGCATTGAACATACAGACATAGGTTTTAATTTTTAAACACAGTTGTTATGTAAATAATAAATCTACTGCAATTGAGGTGGTCAAATAGACTGCTGGCCTCATTAAGTCAGAAACCTATAGATCCTAATGCCCTACGTACATTGCTTAAGCCTTCAACCAACAATCTCTACGCCTCTGTGGGTGTTAAGACTAGTTGACAACTACATCTGTATTAATGTCTTCATCAAGGGTTTTTAGGGCTTGTCCATTTCTGTCTTTATCACATTGTCTCCTCCGTTTTATGTTTATCCTCCCTTATTTTTTCCTAGTCCTTTGTTCATTCAGCTCAAATTATGCCCATTTTCTTTCTGCCTTCCATGATCTTCTTTACTCTCCTTCCTCTTCCTTCTTCTAATCTACACCATACCTCGGTATGGATTTTGTCATTGTTGTGGTTCAGTCATGTCCCAACGGTTCATGACCCCGTTTGGGGTTTTCTTGACAAAGGGAGCGGTTTGCCATTTCCTTCTCCAGCTCATTTTACAGATGAGGAAATGAGGCAAACGGGGGTTTAGTGACTTGCCCAGGGTCACACGGCAAGTGTCTGAGGTCATCTTTGAACTCCTGAAGATGAGTCTTCCTCACTCCAGGTCCAGTGTTCAATCAGCTTGACCGCCTAGCTTCAGTGATATAGGAAATTCTTGGCTAAGGAGACTCTTTCTACCAATTTAGATTAACACTTTCTCTGCAAATTTATAAAGAGTTATTTGGAGCATTGAGAAGTTAAATGACTTTTCCAAGGTCATACTGTCAGTAAATGTCAGGGTCAGAGCTTGAACCCAGGTCCAGTTTTCTATCCACTATACCATATTGCCCATGTATAACTTGAAAACCACCTGCTTTGCACCTTGTTAATTTGTTTCAAAAACATCTAAACTTATTTTCTTCCAAGGTAAAATACTTATTTTTTTCCAGAAAACCTGCCCAAATGGATTTTGGACATCCATTGAACAAAATAGTAGTGAGGGTAGAGTATAATTTGCCTATCCATTAAAAAAACTAAACCACAGCTACATAATATGAACTTTCTATGTGGGGGGAGGGGTGGGAGAGGGAGGGGAAGGAAAAGGGACATCTCTCATAAAATGTGTAATATGAAAAAGACCTTAGAGATTATCTAGCCCACTGTCTTCTTTAGGATGAAGGAACCATGACTCAAAGAGATTAAATGACTGTCTCAAGGTCACACAACTGGTTAGTGGCAAGCCAGGACTAGAACCCAGGACTCTTTCTATAGCTGCCACCATGGTCATAGTCATAACAAAGCAGAATGCTAGAATGCTGAGAGGTTGGACTGAATGGTCTCTAAGGTCACCTTACAGCTCTGTGATTCTATAAAAAACAATCTTGCAACCAATTCACCATTTTGCCTGAGGCTGACCCTGATTGGGAGGGTTTCCTTTCATGAATATAACATGAGCTAAATCATCTGACCCATGGGTCAAAGTACTGCACTCAACCTCCTTTCCAGAATTTCGAATTTTGCTCCTCCTTGTGAGACATTAGAAAATAACAACAAATATTCATCAATCATTTCCTATGCATAAAGGACTGACCATGCTGGGCACTAGGGACACAAAGGGCTACCATATAGAATCTACTTTCAAGGAGTTTATAATCTAATTGGAAGAAAGATATGTACATAAACAATTATGTTACAATAGAAACACAATTAACGCAAAGTTGAAATCCAGGCAAAATGCCATGAAAAATGGGAGAAGAGAAAGAGATGGCTTTCACCTGGGAGGTAAGGGCATAGAAGGTGAGGGAAGGAGGCAGGAATCAAAGACTTCATGGAGAAAGTCCAGGAAACATGAGTTGGACCTTGAAGGAAAAGAAAGAACTCAACAGATAGAGAGAGAAGTGAGAGAGTCTCTTCCAAGCATGAGAAATGTTATGAGCAAAGACATGGAGATGGGATGAGGATTCTGATAGTCCACTTTGGGTGGAATGTGGACTATGTGAAAGGGAATACTATGAGATAAAGCTGAAAAATTAATCAAAACCAGATTGTAAGCTTTTTTTGAATGCCAGGATCAGGAGTTTATACTTTAAATGGCAGGCAATGAAGATTATTGAACAGTGGAATAACAGGGGAAAAAAGAGTTTCTTTTGCTTGCCCTAGATTAATTTGGCTGTCTGTACAATTCAAAACTAGGCAGTTAGGTGGCACAGTAGATATGGTGCTGTGTCTGAAGTCAGAAAGACTTATCTTCCTGAGTTCAAACCTTACCTCAGACATTTACTAGCTGTGTGACCCTGGGTAAGTCATTTAACCCTGTTTGCTTCAGTTCCTCATCTGTAAAAGAAGCTGGAGAAGAAAATGGCAAACCACTCTAGTATCTGCTAAGAAAACCTCAAATGGAGTCACAACTGGGCATGACTGAAGTGACCAAAAAATGACAGATTCAAAATTGTGAGATAATCGTTACTTCTTCGCTTCACTTGGTTTTATGTTGATCTGGCTAAAAAATCAGACATCAACAAACTGAGTAAGATTTTGTCTCTGAATCTCGGGCCCCTTTCCACTGCATACTAGGAAAAATGAGATTAACTTACCTCAGTCAATAAACATTGATTAAGCTAGTGGCACACAGTAGGTGATTAATAAATGTTGATTGGGTGATCCTACTTATCAAGTGCTATGCTAAATTCTGGGGATTCAAATACACATAAAAAGAAAGGTGGCTCCTGCCCTCAAGGAGCTTGTAATCCAATCAGGGAAGACCCCTCACATAAAGAAAGATGAAAAGGAGGGCTGAGGAGGGGAGGCCTGAGCAAGAAGGAGTATTCTAAAGAAGTCCAAAAGCAGTGTAGTCTATAGGAAATGGGTTGGGGGGGGGGGGGGGGAGGGGGGGTGGGAATGATGCTGAGCCCTGCTCTTCTTTAAATAAAGTCTGAAAAATAAAATAAAGTCTCTGGAGCCCACGAGAGGAAATTACTAACTAAAACCATCTTCAAAAGACTTTACTTAAAAACATAATATTGTAACAGCCACCCATACTTTATTCATTTTTTTTTTCCTTTTCTTTGGAGGGGGGGAAGGCAGGGCAATTGGGGTTGTGACTTGCCCAAGGTCACATGGCTAGTAAGTGTTAAGTGACTGAGGCCAGATTTGAACTCAGGTCCTCCTGACTTCAGGGCCAGTGTGCCACCTAGCAGCCCCCCATAGTTTATTCTTCTAAAGTAGATATAAGCCATGTTCTCTAATTCTGCAGGTGCTAGAAAGTGCCTCTACTAGGTCTTCAGAAGTCATCAGTAGTTCTCATGCAATCCATTCATTTAAACTCTGACAAATTCCTGTAGAATTGGACCCACAATCTATTGTAGAAAATGAAAAATTGTAAGGCAAAGACATTTGGGCATATGCATAAATTGGTCTTCCTTTACTGTCGTATCCTTGCATCCCTTTCCCCACCAAAAACAAACAAACAAAACACTACATTTTGCCTTGAGTTTGTAGCTACTTCAGGTTAAAAGTGCACCTGAATTAACTGAATAACTAAAGCATTCTTGGCTTCCATTATCTGGCCAACTGAGGAATGGTACACTATCTTAGAAAGAGTACTAGATTTGGGTGTAGATGGTGCAGGGTCAAATCCTGGTTCTGATACTTACTACATGTATGTAAATCTTCTAGAACACCCTTCCCTTCTCTGTGTCTCACTTTCTTCACCTGTAATTTTTTTTTTTAGCTTTTTGGAGGGGGAAAGACAGGACAATTGGAGTTAAGTGACTTGCCCAAGGTCACACAGCTAGTAAGTGTTAAGTGCCTCAGGTCCTCCTGACAGCAGGGCCTTTTACTTGTAGGTAAGGGAGTTTGATTAAATAATGTCAAAAATCCTTTCCATCTCCAAATTTGGGGTTCTAAATTATTCCTGGAAAAGAATATTGAAAATGCTGAAGATCAAAGAAAAATCCTCCTCCAAATCCAAATAAATACTTTCTGGTTTTTACTTTACCTTATTTTGTCCTGTTTCAATTTTTATTTAAGATGCATATAGTTAGTGACAGAAGAAATGTAAAAGCAGTGTGACTCCTTGTGACATATACACACTTGTGGTTAGTAGAAATAAGTGAAATTGTATAGTGCTTTACAATTTCCCAAGCAATTTGTGTAAATTACCAGATTTAATCCCCACAACAAGTCTATGAGATGGGTAATAGGCAAAATACCCTGACAGGGCATTAAGGTACCCTGAGGGAGAGACAGGAGGCAACATGCACCAAGCAAGTCAAACCATCATGTCCCCTCAGACCTTTGTGGAAACAGCTCAGTATTCTTGAGTCCAAGAGTCTTAGAAATAGCAATGCCCCTTAAATCACCATATAAGCTTTCAGCTCAGCCTCCAAAGTCCTTGTTAAGGGAAGAAATCACTGCACAGAAGCAGTCAACCTTCCTTATCACCACCAGAAACTACTGCTAATCAACTACCACCAGGCAGCCCTACGAGCATCTTCTAGACCAATAGTCCTGTCTTCAGCCCAGCTCTCACAGTCATCATCCACAGAAGCAAGTATTGTGGAGAAGGAAGCAGTCATCCTCACCGCCTCCTCACCCAGGGCACACAAGCCAGCCTAGCTGAAGCATCCAGGAAGCCTGAGGAAGACAGTAGGCAGTCTGTACAGGAAAGTTAAATCCACCACCTTGACCACCTTCAAACCTTGATGGAAACAGTTCAGGCCCCTAAATGCAGCAGCACTGGGAAAAGCAATGTTTCTAACCCTGTGCCAGAGCCATCATCCTGGGAAGCAATCCCTGTGACAATACAGCCTGGCAAATGCTTCTGCAGGTACTGAAGACTTGAAAGAAAAGTTCTTGACATCAAAGTCCTTAGCACTGTCAAATAGTCCAACATCTCAAACTGATATGATTTTATCCATGGAAATGGCATTAAAGAAGATGTATTGCTATCTACTTTGCTACTGTTCCCTAAGGACCATGGAATCTTTCCTTCTGACTTATGATTGAAATTTTCCATGTAATGTGTCTTCCCCATTAGTATCTAAGCTCCAGGGGTGACTAGGTGGCACAGTGAATATAGTACTGGCCCTGGAGTCAGGAGGACCTGAGACACTTAGCACTTACTAGCCCTGTGACCTCGGACAAGTAACTTAACCCCAATTGCCCTTCCTTCTCCCCTCCAAAAAGGAAAAAAAAAAGAATCTGAGCTCCTTCATCAAAGAAAGAGAAAAAGGAACCATATGTACAGAAATACTTACGGAAGCTTTTTTGTGGTAGCAAAGAATAGGAAACTGAAGGGACGTTCATCAGCAGAGGAACAACTGAAAAGTTATAGTATATGTGATGGAATACCACTGTGCTATAAGAAAAGAGGAAGGGAATGGTTTCAGAAAATCCTGGGAAGACTTATATGAATGATGCAAAGTGAAATGAGCAGGACCAGGAGAACAATTTATATAGAAGCAACAATATTGTAATGTCAATCAACTGCAAAGACTTAGTAAGTCTGGTCAACAGAATGACCTACCACGATTCCAAAGAATTCATGATAAAACCTGCCATCTGCCTATGGATTCAGACTACAGAGTGAAACATATTTTCTTCTCTTTCTTTCTTTCTTTTCTGGAATATAACTTATGCAAAATTTGTTTTGCATGACTATACATATTGATAGTGGGTTTTGATTTGCTTGCTTTCTCAATGGAAGGAAGAGGGAGAGAATTTGGAACTCAAATAAAAGAAAATTTATTTTAAGAAAACAAAAGCAAAAAGAACATGAGTTCTTTGAGGACAGGGACAGTCACACTTTCCTATTTGTAGCCTCAGCACTTAGTACAGTGCTTTGCACTTAATCGATGCTTCATTCACTCATTCATAATTTCATTATTATCACCATTTGAAAGTTAAGGAATTAAGATTCATAGATTAAGTGATTTGCCCAAGATAACACAGTGGTAGAGATAGGAACTGGGACTTTAGGTCTTCTGAGCCCAAATTCAATGTTCCTTCCGCTATACCATATTCCCTCACAGATGGCTGCCATCTGGATATATTCTATCTTATATAGACTGCTTTTAATGTTCCTATAGACATAATATCATTCATACTCGTATATTTAAATGGAGTTTATTTCATCAATGAGGTGACTTCTTCCTCTGGTGCAGAGCCTTACCTTCTTATTCAATGCAATGCCTGTTCATGTCTTTATAAAAAGCATCAATAGAGAAAGTGTTTGGAAATAGTCTAAAAGCAGTGAGATTCTTATCTTAGCATCTTCTGTTACTACTCTACTACTCCTAAAGAAACAAAAAGGGACCAGGACTGAGGACTGTTTTATCTCTTTGTCCATCTCATATATCTCTGTGACCAAAACAAAAAAACAAACAACCCATTACCTTGTGGTAGCCAGGGGAGAAGCATCTCCATAAAGAGGCTGATGATCAAACCATAGACATAATTCATTATTAGTGTCATACGTGAGGCATTCCCACCAGGGGAGCGGACCATTCAAAGCTTGTGACCTACCAGCATAGTATTTGAGAACCCATGGTTAGCTCTTTGTCACAGGGAGGCTTAAAAAAATGACTTTTTTGTGGGGGAGGTCAGAAGGAATACTGGTCTTAACATGTTTATGCCAGTACCTTGTCCCATATGTTCCATTACACCCATGTCATGAGAATATTTACTCTATCCATGGTATCAAATGTGCTAAGAGAGAAACAAGAGGCCCATATATGGGACTGAATTGGTAGTTGTCATTGCTTAAATGATATAAATTGAGTTCATAGATCAGCTTTGCTACCTATTAACTGAATGACTTTAGGTAAGCCACTTAACCTCTGGACCCCATGGCTTCCTCATCTATTAAATGAGGGAGTTGAACTAAATAAACTCCAAGGTTGCTGTCTAAATTCTATGAAATCTATATAAAACACCTACAGCAGTAATAAGCCTTCATCTTCTTATTCGGCTGAAAACAATTTACTTTTAGGATGGATCCAACCATCAACACAATGTCTTAGGAAAGAGTATAAAAAATGGTGTGCGATGTGTTAAGGCATTGGTGAATGACTATAACGACTCCTTGTCACCACCTTACGCCATCAACAGAGATAGTCACAAATTATAAAATTCACTTTTGATGAGGGTGTAGAAAAACAGGTGGTCTGTCATGCTCTTGACGGAAGTATCACAATGCGATCTTCTTTGGAAAAATAATCTAGCAATTAGCAAACTACAAAATGATCATGCCCTTTGACCTAGTGATCCTCCTTGTAGAACCAGTCCCTAAAAATATTATAAAAAGGGGGAAAAACTATTTTTACAATTTTTTTTATTTTTACAAAATTAGTCAGAGTGGCTTTATAATAACAAAAAAATATGGAAACAACCCATATGCTCAACTATCAGGGAATGACTGAATAAATTATGATGTACTTAAATGTAATGGGATAATATTGCATCATAAAACATGGCCAATATGAATACAAAGAAATATGAAAAGGCCTACAAAGTGATGCAGAATAAAGAAATCAGAATTCAAACAACCATATGTGTTGTAGCTATGATTATGTAAAAAAAAAACTTTAAAAAAAGAAGAAATACACAAAAGAAAAATCATTAGGAAAGACAAAAGTTAAAACTAGATCAAATTATTTTAATAAAGTTTACATATACATTATTAAACAAAATTGAAAGTTTAGAATTTATGGTTTTATATATTTTCCTATTTCTTTTTTTTTTTTTAGTGAATGGGATAGTCACTAAGTTTAGCTGACAGTTGCTAGTTTTAAAATTTTAAAATTAACCCCCCCCCCCAAATAAAGAAAGAAATTCCCTAGAGAAAGATATAGTAAGCTTCTAAAGGTGGATGTAGCATGGAAAGGCTAATCTGGTGGGGACAAATTATCAGGAGGAAAAGCCATCTCAAAAACTAGCTTTTAGACTAGAAGCTGATGAATTCCACCAATTTTTTGTACCTTTAGAGTCCAATTCTATTTTTGCTACATTGGGTCTCCTTTTTAGTGTCACAGAAGAAAAAAAGTTGATGACCATAATTTTGCAAAGAATTCAGCAATTATTGTGCCTTGTTTCAAAGCACTTGCTTGGAAGGAGCTTTTCATACAAAGGCCTTTCTGAATATAGTGACAAGGTGACATGAAGCTTTGGTAAGTATGAGTATGCCTCTTTGTGTTCCTGAAAACTTTGATATAAATCAACATGATTTATAGAACATCTATGTAGAACATAGATTTAGAATCTGAAAGGACCTCAGAGATCTAATACAACCACCTCATTCATCATCTACCTTTGGTAACACCCCTTACATTACTCTAAATTGACACTCAAAGGTTTGCAAATTGGGGAGGGAGATATAACTATGCCCAAGTTTTGGGGTGTACCCTATGAGGTTTTACTCCTAAAACTATAGCTCATGAGTCCCCACTGGTATGTTTCTCATTAACAGTCAGCCATTAGCCATAACTGACTCAAAACAAAGGCATTTACTCACATGGAAAAGTAAAAACAGTAGTTACAAAACATTATTTCTATAGACCTAGGAACAAGCAGTGTCTATGGTAAAAATAGTGACAAACTTCAAGTACAATGGTAATGAGGCAAACGTGGGTAAAACACATGTGACCAAGGCTCCTCACTCTTCTGGAATTGTCAGGCCACAGAATCCTTTTTTTTTTTTTAACTCTTTTTATTTGTTTTTTGGGTTTTTTTAAATCTTTTTGGAGGGGAGAAGGCAGGACTATTGGAGTTAAGTGACTTGCCCAAGGTCACACAGCTAGTTAAGTGCCAAGTGTCTGAGGCTGGATTTGAACTCAGGTTCTCCTGACTCCAGGGCCAGTGCTCTATTCACTGTGCCACCTAGCTGCCCCTCTCCTGTGTAATTCTTACAAAGCTTCTGAAGGAGCACAACATCTCTACTGGGTAAGTTGCTTAGCTGGATTCCTAGAATCTCTTCTTCTCTACAGATCAACTCTCAGTTGCCAAGGTCAGGTCTCTCTTGAATCCATAACCATGTCTTCTTTTCTCTGTCAGAAGTCCTACTCTTTCAAGCTACTTCCTGGCCTTCAGCGAGAGCATCTCTGTTTCTGTGTGTCTCTGCTCTCTTAACTGTGCTTCAAACTTTCTGGAACTTATTCTCTTACTTCTAGATACTGTGTCTCATTCCGGGAGAACAGTTCTACTACATGACACCATGATTGATAGTAAGGATAGAAAAGAGAGATTTACTTCCTTCTTTGGAAGAGAAAAAGATCTGGGTTCTTCACCAGTTGCTGGCTCTCCTTCTTACCTGAACTCCCAAAGTCTTGAACTGTCTCCAGAACTTAGCTATTTAAAGTCTCCTGGGGCATGACCAATTTTCAGTTCAGCCAATCCTGCTGAGCCTTATAACTCCATTGAGGAGAGATGTTCATACTTTTAAATGGATGGTTGGATGTTAAAACAAAAACAAAAACAAAAACCTTGTAACCACAGCAATATCGCATCATCTGTGACTACATCAACTGAATCACTGAGGGGAGGGTAATAAAGTATCAGCTTCCCCATCTCCTACAGCCACTCTTTACCTGTCTCTCTTTTCAAACCTCCCTCCTTTGTCTGAAGGCACACCATTCTAGGTTCTGTGCCTAGAATGCCCTCCTTAGAAACCTTACCATCCTTCAAGAGCTAATTTATATGACTCCTATTAGGAAAACTTTCACGATACCCAGTTATTAATACTCCCTCTCTCCTCAAATGATTATAGATAGATCTGTCTGTTTACATAGTATATCCACACCTCCAGTAGAGTGCAAACTCTTAAAGGGCAGGGATGCTTTTTAGTTTTGCCTTTTGTATCCCCCATGACCAGTTATGCTTTTCGTATAGTATAGTAACTTACTAAAATGAATTAAATTAAACTAGATTGGGTTGCATTGTCTATTTGAAGAGGCTGGGGTTTTTAACTCGGATTTTAATAATAGTTCACATTTCTATTATAGATTTATGATTTGCAAAGCACCTTACATTTATTGTTCAATATGGTCTCACAATACCGCGGTAAGTTGGTAATGTAAATATTATTATATTACCCCCATTTTACAAAGGAAGAAACTGAAGGCCAGAAGAGCTAATTGGTCTGTCCAAGGTCACATAGCTAATAGTGATGGATGTAAGTACTCTGACCCCCAAGAGCAATGCTCTTTCTACAGAGCTCCCTTGTTTTAGGTTTATTTGCTCAGTGTCCACAGCCAAACCGGGTAATTGCCAAATCTCTACCTACTGCTTCCTGTGGTGTAAACATAGAGGGACTATCCTCCCTAGTGAGATTCACACACAACGGTTTCCCTATTGGTTACCAGTGGCTCAGTTTCCCACAGTCTCGTTTTCAGTAACCTGACCAATGAGGAAAAAAAAAATGTTTTAGGCTCAATATTTTAGTATAATTTGTAAACCCTTTCTTCCTAAAGATGAAGTCAAAATGATTGGGGGTGTGAGGGTGGGAAGGAGAGATCAAATTATCCTGGCCATCTCTATTGACCAATTTAGCTGGTAGAATGTCAGATCTCCATTTCACATTGTCCTGCATAGACATAACCTCATAGTTTATTTAATACTAATAGTTTCTTGCCTACCGCACTTTGTTTTTAATTGGAAAGGGTCCCTCCTACCTTCTCTTTAGCTGTGTCTTTATCGAATGCATAGAAGCAGCCTCATTGAGTTTGGAGTTCTTTTCTTGTTTGGCTTGTGTAAAAATAAGTAGTTTGGGTTTTCTTTCCCCTTTCTTTCTATTTGGGGAGGAAGTGATTTGGGGATGGAGAGGTAGCTAGGTGGCTGAACAAAGCCGGTTGAACAGTTAATGCTTTAACCTTGCGTATAATTTATACAATAAACAAAGTCACATGCTTCTCTAATAATTTAGATGTAAGCAAATGTTGATTTATTCAGGAAGGCTACTGCCAGGAGCAAAGCCTGCAGCATTGAAATTTGAATTAAACTAGGACAGAAGCAGGCTAGTCTATAATAACATTTGTATAATTTTATTTTTGCCCTTGGCTCAGTTCATTTCCTCCTACAGTAGATGCATGAAATTGGTTCTCCAGCCACCTTTAGCTGATGTTCATTGATATCAGGGGTAGGCAGAGAAGCAATAGAATGTAACCTTTTTAGGTTTTGTGTTTTCAATCGTCAGGCCATGAATTCCTAGGTCATTTATGACAATGATTATCTTTCTCTGAATTATGTTTTCAGCAAATATCTCAGAACAGCTCCATTTAACCTGCAGATACAGATCTTTTTTTTTTTCCTTTTTGCAGTGTGGGGACTCTTAGAAAATCAAGACTGTTAAATAGATGCAAATGTTGTGTTGTTTTTATTCCTTTATTCAAGCCCCAGGGCATGAAATCTGAGTTCCCTTACTCTGCTTTCAGCAGTAAAATAAAGGCCTGTATGAGATTCTTTAAATGTTGGGGGAAATAAACACCAGTCTTTAAAAGTAAAGCACCAAACCAGCCAGTCACGTCAGCCTCCTACTTCTTTTACAATTGGAAGCTATGTGTCCCGTAGAAGTTTGAGGTGTGGGTGGGGCACCTAAATCCTTCCAAGGAAAGAGACTTTAAAGTTAAAAATGCCCTTTCCAAGGTTGTGAAAAATAGAAAAAAAAATTTTTTCCGTCTAAATCTAGTGGAAATTGGACTTTTTGTAGGATTATAGATTCAGAGCTAGAAGGGACAGTTCCTTTTTTGTGTCATGGATCCTTTGGCAGTCTAGTGAAGTCTATGGATCCCTTTCTCAGAATCAATTTTTTAATGCATAAATTAAAATATAGAAGATTACAAAGGAAACTAGTTACACTGAAATACAATCAAAATGTTTTTATTTTTTTAAATGACCCTTGAAATATGTCCACCCATGGACCTCAGGACCTCTGGCCTAATATAAACCCATCATTTTACAGATAAGGAAACTGAGGTACAGAGATGTTAAGTGACTTTTCCAAGGTCACATGGGAGAAGCTAAGATTGGAACCCAGGTCCTTGTGGTATTAAATCCAATGATCTCTCTAGTATACAACACACTACAACCAACAGAATCCAAAAGATAGCAATTCATTGCCAGGACAGGCATCCACACTAAACTCATCTTTATTCCTATTCAAACAACAACAGCAACAACCACACACACACACACCACCTTAGTGGCTTTCACTATTACTTTTTCCCTGGGGTCAAAAGGGAGAAAACTAGGTATTTCTCCCCAGGTCAGAAATTCCAGTATGTACACAATATCTCTCAACCCTTTGTTTAGTCCACAAGAAAAGATGCCTCCCCACAACAGGAAATCAAAGAAAATGGAGTTTATACCTTATGCGAGGTGCCTAGGCATTTTTCTTTCCAGTCACAACAGACTGGGTCAATAGCAGTCCTTGTGTTTTGGATGCAAATATTACAGTGTCTGAATCTTGGTAACTAAATCTGCTCCCTCCTCCTCTCCCATCCCTGCTGGATTGTGCCTGAGGCAGTTGGGTCGGCCTCTGCCAGTGAAGCCTTTCAGCGAATCCAGACCATGTTTTGACTCCATTACAAATTTCAAATAGAACAAGGGCTGGATTTTGATGTCGTTGTTGTTGTTGGGTTTGGGGCTTTGGGGAGTTTTTTGTTTTGCTTTTTGGGCTTTTTTTTTTTCTTTTGACCTGGCTTGGAGGTTATGAAACTTTCCCACTGCTCTAAAAAATATACAGAATAATAGATGGCAAGACTGAGAAATAGAAGCAAGTAGTAATTCCATCAAAGGTTTCTCATCACCTCATAAACCACAGTTGCACAGCCTGGGGAGCTTATGTCACTAGGACCCAGAGATAAAATGTTTTGCCTTTGGCCCTGAGGTCATGCAATGGGGAATGCAGCTTTGAGGCTCTGTCCTTTGTTTGCAAGCTGGCTGGGGAAAGGGCACTTGATCCCTGGGGGAGATGGGGGGGGGGGGGGAGGGGGGGGGCAGGAGAGAGAGAGAGAGAGAGAGAGAGAGAGAGAGAGAGAGAGAGAGAGACTCCCAAGGCTTTGCAGTGAGGAGAACCCCTGGCTTCTCCTAGGGGCATGCTGCTTGACTCTGGAGGGCACTGTCAAACCTTCCTCCCCCAAAGGGGTAGTTGTGAAGATTTAAGTGCCTTTTTTAGGCGCTTCCAGCATAAAAGCAAAAACTGATGAGTTTAAGAGCTAAATCTCCAAGGAAAACCCCCAAAGGGGTGAAAGGGGAGGGGGGTAGAGATGGGGGGAGGATAGTTTTTATTGTTTTCCTGCTAATTTTTTTTTTATTGAGTCAAGCTGGCATATGAATGAATACACCAATTAAATATTACAGGAAAATCTCCTGGGGAAATAGTTTCATTCCCCAGTTTACAGACCAATCTTTGTTATCCTCTGGCTCCCAACCTCCTCCCCTCATCATCACTACCAACCTTAAAAAAGAATAATCAAAATATAATAAATACTGTTACGGTTATTCTCTGACAGATACATATATTTGCCATAACTATATTTTGACATTTCTGACTTCCAGTTTCCCTAAAAGATTTAATGCTAACTTACTTTTTAACTCCCTTTTAAAATACAAAATGACCTAGAAAACAACTAAACTGTTACTGCAAAGGTATGAAACAATGCAAAATTGTCCTTCTTTTGAAAATAGACTATGAGAACATATCTCCTCTCTAAGAATCAGAATTTTGGTTATAACATTTTTTTATTTTTTTAAATTTTTATCCACAAGATTTTGAGTTACAAATTTTCTCCCTGTCTTTTTCCTACCTCTCACCCCAAGATAGTGAGCCTACTGCCCCTTCCCCCAATCTGCTCTCTCTTATATCCTCCCCCATACCCTCTCTAACTTTCTAGTAGGGCGAGATGGATTTCTATAACCCAGTGCCTGTATATCTTATTTCCTGGTTGCATGTAAAAAACAATTTTTTTAGCATTTGTTTTTAAAACTTCGATTTCCAGATTCTTTCCCTTCTTCCCTCCTCACCCACTCACTCCCACTGGGAAGATGAACAATTCAATATAGATTATACATATGTAGTTACCCAAAATGTTTCCATAGTAGTTATATTATGAAAGATTAACTATATTTTCCTCCATCCTATCCCGCCCCACAATTTATTCTGTTTTCTACTTTGACCCTGTCCCTTTTCAAAAGTGTGTGCTTCTAACTACCTTCTTCCCCAATCTGCCCTCCCTTCTGTCATAGCCCCTCTTATCCCCTTCCCCCCTACTTTCCTGGAGAGTAAGATACCCAAATGAGTGAGTATGTTATACCCTTCTTAAGCCAAATTCAATGAGAGTAAGATTGACCCATTCCCTTTCACCTTCTTGCTCTTCCCCTCCATTGTAACATTTTTCTCTTGCCTCTTTTATATGAGATAATTTACCCTATTCTATCTCTCTTTCTCCTTCTATCATTACATTCCTCTCTCACCTCAATTTTGTTTTTTAGATATTATCCCTTCCTATTCAACTGATCATGTGCCCTCTGTCTATGTATACATGTACACACATATGCACACACTCACATATATATTTATACATACATATGCCCTCCTATACATATATATGTATGTACACACACACACATATACATAATATATGTGTGTGTACATACATATATATATATATATATATACCTATATATTCCCTTCAACTATCCTCATACTGAGAAAAGTCTCATGAGTTACAATATTGTTTTTCCACATAGGAATGTAAATAGTTCAACTTTAATAAGTTCCTTATGATTTCTTTTTCCTGTTTACCTTCTCATGCTTCCCTTGCTTCTTCTATTTGAAAGTCAAATTTTCTGTTCAGCTCTGATTTTTTCATCAAGAATACTTGAAAGTCCTCTATTTCATTGAATGACCATATTTTCCCCTGAAGCATTATATTCAGTTTTGCTGGGTAGGTGATGCTTGGTTTTAATCCTAGGTCCTTTGACCTCTAAAATATCATATTCTAAGCCCTTAGATCCCTTATTGTAGAAGCTGCTAGATCTTGTGTTATTCTGACTGTGTTTCCACAATATTCATATTGTTTTTTTTCTAGCAGCTTGTAATATTTTCTCCTTGACCTGGGAACTCTGGAATTTGGCTATGATATTCCTAGGAGTTTTCTTCTTGGGACCTTTTTTAAGAGGCAATCAGTCAGTTCTTTCAATTTCTATTTTGCCCTCTGGAATATCAGGGCAATTTTCCTTAAGAGTTTCCTGAAGGATGAATTCTAGGCTCTTTTTTTTTGTCTTTATTAATTTGTTTTTTTACTTTTAGTTTCTAAGATTCAGTTCCACAATCCCTTGAGTTTCAAATTCAAATTCCCCTCCCTCTCCTCTCCTCCCTGCCCCATCCCCCATGGCATCATGCAATCAAGTACAGGATCTGCAGATACTTTTGTATTAGACATTAATCAGGTTGTAAAGAAATATTATAACTGATGGAATGAACAATGGGAAAGAGGAAACAAAACCAAACAAGAAAAAGAAAGAGAGCAGGTAGTTTGCTTCAATCTGCATTCAAACTCTGTAGTTCTTTCTCTGAATGTAGAAATTTCTTTCCATCATGAGTCTTTTGGAGTTGTCTTATAACCTTGCATTGCTGAGAAAAGTCCAGTTTATCAAAGTTGGTTATCACACATATGTTGTGTCTGTAATTGTGTACAAATTTCTCCTGGTTCTACTCTTCTCACTCAACATCAGTTTGTAGAAGACTCTCCAGGTAAATATGAAGTCCATCTGCTCCTCATTTCTTATACACAATAGTATTCCATTGCATTCATATACCACAACTTGTTTAGCCATTCCCCAATTGATGGGCATCCCCTTGATTTCCAATTCTTTGCCACCACAAAAAGAGCTGCTATAAACATTTTGTACACATGGGTCTTCCTCCCACTTCTATGATCTCTTTGGGATACAACCCTAGAAATGGAATTGCTGAGTCAAAGGGTATGCACTTATTTATAGCCCTTTGGGCATAGTTCCAGATTGCTCTCCAGAATGGTTGAATCAGTCCACAACTCCACCAACAATGCATTAGTGTTCCAATTTTTCCACATCGTCTCCAGCATTTGTCATTTTCCTGTTTTGTCGTCTTAGCCAATCTGACTGATGAGATGTGGTACCTCAGAGTTGTTTTGATTTGCATTTCTCTAATCAATAGTGATTTTGAGCATTTTTTCATATGCTTATAGATATCTTTAATTTCTTCCTCTGAAAACTGCTTGTTCATATCCTTTGACCATTAATCAATTGGGGAATGACTTGTATTCTTATAGATTTGATTCAATTCTCTGTATATTTTAGAAATAAGGTCTTTATCAGAGATACTGGTTGTAAAAATTCTTTCCCAATTTTCCACTTCCCTCTTTATCTTGGTTACATTGGCTTTGTTTGTACAGAAACTTTTCAATTTAATGTAATCAAAATTATCCATTTTACATTTTATAATGCTCTCTAACTCTTGTTTGGTCATAAAATCTTCCCTTCTCCATAAATCTGACTGGTAAACTATTCATTGCTTTCCCAGATTGCTTACAGTATCAGCCTTTATACCTAGATCATGCACCCATTTAGACTTGATTTTGGTATATGGTGTTAGATATTGGTCTATGCCCAGTTTCTGCCATACTATATTCCAGTTTTCCCAGCAGTTTTTGTCAAATAGTGAGTTCTTATACCAAAAACTAGGTTCTTTGGGTTTGTCAAACAGTAGATTACTACAGTCATTGACTGCTGAGTCTCGTGTACCCAATCTATTCCATTGATCCACTTCTCTGTTCTTCAGCCAGTACCAACTAGTTTTGATGACTGCTGCTTTATAATACAGATTAAAATCTGGTATGGCTAGTAGGCTTTTTTTTTATCATGGCTTTCAGGTAGTCCAATCATTTTTAAATTATTTCTCCTGGATTTATTTTCCAGGTCAGTGGTTTTTCCAATGAGATATTTCACATTGCCTTCTATTTTTTTTTTATTTGTTTGGATGTTTTATAGTATCTTGATTTCTCATAAAGTCATTAGCTTCCATTCGCTCCAATCTAATTTTGAAGGAATTGTTCTCTTCAATGAGTTTTTGAAATTCCTTTTCCATCTGGCAAATTTGGCTTTTTAAGGTATTCTTCTCCTCATTGGCTTTTTGGGCCTCTTTTGCCATTTGAGTTAGTCTGTTTTTTAAAGTGTTATTTTTTTTTTTAAGCAATTGGGGTTAAGTAACTTGCTCAAGGTTACACTGCCAGTTATTTTTGTGTGGGTGCCGAGTATCTGAGGCCGGAACCGATCCCAGGTCTCCCAACACTGGGGCCTGGCACTCTTACTCACTGCACCACCTGGCCGTCCCTAAGGTGTTATTTTCTTCAGTATTTTGGGGGGGGTCTCCTTTAGCAGGATGCTGACTCACTTTTCATGATTTTCTTGCATCATCCTCATTTCTCTTCCCAATTTTTCCTCCACTTCTCTTACTTGATTTTCAAAATCCTTCTTAAGCTCCTCCATGGCCTATAACCAATTCATATTTTTCTTGGAAGCTTTTGATACAAGAGTTTTGACTTCGTTGACTTCTTCTGGTTTCATGTTTTGATCCTTTTTGTCCCCAAAATAGGATTCTGTGGCCTGATTGTGCTTCCTCTGCTTGCTCAACTTGCCAGCCAATTATTTTACTTTTGAGCTCTTTGCCACTGTAGAACTCTACTTCCAGAGTGGAGAGAGCTGTATCCCAAGTCACTGGGGTTTTTGCATATGTTGTCACAGCCATGAGGAGGGTGCCCTATCTACAAACACTCCAAGCTCTGGCACATTGGCCACATATCCCAGGACCACCACCTAAGACTGCAATGCAGACCAAGCAGGTCAAAGCAAAAGCAATTGCCTTCTGAATGGTCGCTTGTTCCCCCTATGATCTGCAGGCCAGGAACTCTGGAGGCAGCCATGTGGCAGCAGCTGCAACCACCACACCTCACCACCTCTTGCCCTGGGAGCAGGGGCCAGACCATGCTCTTCTATCCCCCCCTGTTCCAACTGAGTTCCCCACTGACCTTTTACTTTCTCCTTGGCATTTATGGGTTGAGAAGTCTGGAAACTGCCACAGCTACTGGTGATTCACTCTCCTGAAGTCTGCTTAGGCCAGTTTGCGCTGCTGGTCTGGGCCACCCCAGGTCTGGGACTGTGCAGCTCACTCAGCTCCCAGCATGGTGTGATAGACCCTTCCTGACACCCTGCCAGGCTGCCTTCAGCAGGAGATTTGCTTCTCTCTGTCACTTTCTGGGTTTTGTAGCTCTAAAATTTGTTTAGAGTCATATTTCATAGGTATTGGAGGTAGTTGGACTTTGACTTCTATGATATCAAAGCAATTGATTATGACTTTTTCCATGAATGGCTTAACAACATTTTTAAAAGCAAAAACATTGCTACTATCTATTATATATATATATATATATTATAATTATTATATATATATAATTACATAATGATATATATGTAAAATAAAAACATTGCTATTATCTATAATATATATCATGCTAACCTTTTAGAATAGTTGAAGAGATGAAAAGAAGACACTGTGGTTTGTGGCCAGAGAACTGACATACAACATTGATAATACACATCAAGAAGACTTTAAATATGACAAAACCGCTAATAATGAGCGTTGGTCAGTGATCTATCAGAACACTTCGTGTGTTTACCTCGGCTCCTCACATGTCATTAAACTGAATATGTACCTAATATCTAGGAGGCAGCATGATACAATGGATAGTGTTATTGGTCCTGAAGTCAAGATGACTTGCCTTCAAATCTCCCCTCTGGTACACTATCACTTTTATGACCACATACAAGCCAATCTTTGGAACATCATTTTCCTAATGGGATCAATGCCACCTGTAGGACTTACTTCATAAGAGTTGTTGTGGGGGTCAAATAAGAGAATGTATGCATTTATGAGAATGTGAACTTTAAAATGTTCTATGAATGTCAGCTATAATTATAGTAAGCAAAATAAAGTAAAATTGTGTACTGAGGTACTATATGAGAGCAGAACATTCCTTTGTCTTTTCTGCTAGTCAAATACAGTTCCTTACACATAGCAAGCACTTAATTTTTTTTCATTGGTTGATTATCCTGAAATACTTAATGAAAAACAACCTACTCTAGAGTCAAGAAAATGTGCTTTTATCTATAGATTACATGCAAATCACACTGGGGATTTAAGGGGATTGGGATCAGTGTGTTTGCGTGTTAAGCTGGGGGAGGAGGAACAGCTAGCAACAAGGTGAAAAGAAGTTCATTGTTTCAACAAAATAAAGACTTGAGATTTAAGGAATGGAAACATACCATTAGCACCAGATTCTAATCACAAGGCAATTATTTTTTAAAGCATTTTCTAAGCAATACACACAGACCTAGGACATCCCCAGGCTAACTTGTGTATCAAGGGACAGATTTTGCCCTTGGATGTATGTTAGTGGTTTGTCCCTAGGGGGAACAAAAGCTCATTTCAGTGTTATCCTACCCAAGAATATACTTTAAAAAAAAGAAGATGCCTACTTCAGAAGATGCAAATAAAAATGTATCAGATTAAAATTACCTAGAGGGCAAATGAGATGAAAAGTAAAACTGGGCATCATCACACTAGGTCCACTCCAGTAAAACATATCCAATTCAAAGGAGCATGGAAAAAGAAATCGGTAGCCAGTCTATTTAATGAATCCGTGGCTCTATCAAGGCACTAGAATTAGATTTCAAATCTGCCTTTGTGTGTTAACAGATGTTACCCATGCAAAAGATTCCAGGAATTGATTTAAGAGCAAACACCTAAAATGTGAGTCATATGGTAAAGCACTTTTATCTTCTTATCCCAAGGAAAAACGCTTTAGTGAATTTTGTGCTGATAGAATTGGCAGCCCTGAAGGGTAAAGTCCCTTATTAATCCATGTAGTTGGTACGTGTAGAGAAGACACAGTACTTTTTTTCCTTGCTAAATTGCCCTTAGAATGTGTCTTAAAATGGGAGAGTCAAGTATAGAACCAGAGAAAAGGAAGAATCAATTAGAGGTGGAAGGAACTCTGAGGTCAGCTAATGGAACTCTCATTTTACTGATGAGGAACCTGAGAGCTGGAGGGGTTAAATGACTAAAGAAACAGAGGTCGTAAGGAATAGAGAAAGAATCCAGACTCACTTCCTCTAACTCCAAATTTAACACTCTTAAGGCTTTACTACCACTATACTTTTGGTTTCTTTTAATTTACTCCTTTGGGGCATTTAACAGAAGTGTCTCTTGCTGTAACTGTGGATAAAATGAAAGATATAAGCCTCATAAGAGCATAGTTAGAGGGATTTGAAACTTGTCAAAAGGCAGGACTCTGTTTCAATATTCATTCGGAAAGAAGTTCAGTTGAGAGCAGCAATGATCTGTTCTTGGTCCAATGCCATTTTGCGTTTCGCTTATGACTTGGTCAAAGGTGAAACAAAATGTTTCAGTGAGAGTCTAGTTAGGTAGAATTGAAACTTGTTGAATGACTAGACCCAGCATTTTAATATCAATTTGGAAAGAGGTCTCCAATAAAGTGTCCCAAGGATCTAAGGTAGGCCCAATGATATTTTACATTTTTGCTGATGTCTTGTACAAAGGAAAAAAAATGTATGTTCATCAGATTGGCAGATGACATAAAGTTGATAAAGATGACTAACAAAATCAGATTCAACAAAAATTCTGATAGGCTAGCTACAGGTGTGGGGAACCTGCAACCTCAAGGTCACAGGTGGCCCTCTAGGTCCTCAAGGGTGGCCCTTTGACTGAATCCAAATTTCACAAAACGAATCCCCTTAATAAAAGGATTTGTTCTATAAAACTGGGACTTGGTCAAAAGGCCACACCCAAAGACCTAGAAGGTCATGTGTGACCTTGGGTCCACAGGTCTCCCACTCCTGCCACTAGAACATTATACTGAATCTCAGCTCAGATGGATCTATAACTTCATCAATGTGAGTATTCCCCGTGACTATGCAGATTACAACCTATCCATGACTGCGCATCCTCGTCCTCCAATAAATTCATGACAGAGAGTCCATCCAAGGGACTTTCTTGAATTCTCCTGACATCCCAAGAATACCACCCGAAGCACACAAGCTAACCACTGGTTATCTGTTGTGTTCACAGTGTGACTAATCCATTTTCTTTTCTGATCATATCTTTTCTGGAAAACATCCTTTACGTGAGTTTTCTTATGTAATCTCCTATTTATAAAGTGAACAAAATATACAGCTAAAGAAAGTTGCCCCAAGGGCACTCAAGGAGGAAAATGAAAAGTGAGCTATAAATATAAGAAAAATTGAAAAGATTGCAAAAAAAAACCAAACTAGGTGATTTGTTTCTTGTTGTATGGTTTTTTTTACGTTAAATATTGTGGAACTACCACACTTGGACCCTTACATCACCATCCCTGAAATGCTGATAAAGGAAGTAGAAATGGTACTAAAGATAACAAAGACAGGAAAAGCATCTGGATTGGATCAAATATGCAGGATGTCCCAAAAGTCTTAGTACAGTCTGATGTTTCAATAGTTCAATAGCTGCACTAAGATTTTTTGGAACACCTTGTATAGAATACTTGAAGTAATTGTAGGGTGTTGTTGTGCCAATATATTACAAGGTATCTGATGGAAAGGAAAATAACAAAGATAAGAAAAAAAATCTTAAATCGTGTTAATTCCCAAATAGTGACCTCTATCCTTACTCTCCCATCTTTATGAAATCTCTATGAGAATAATCTATACTTTAGCTGATGGCCTCCTCCATCAGAATGTTAACAGGAAATAAAGAGGCTTTTGCAAGGAGATTCAACAAATGGACGACGCCTTTACCAGTTTTCTAACTGAAAGACATAAAACAAATAAGATTCCATTATGCTTGTTGTTTACATTCTGTTTAACAGAATGAAACACCTCCTACAGATTCTATTTCAAACAAGGTGTTTCCCATCCCTATATCAGGATCATTTGGTATCCCTCGGAAGGCGTAACAACTGGTGAGTAACACTAGCGATAGAAAGCAGGTAAGACATAAATTAGGAAGATGGATGCTCGCCAGAAGTATTCACCACCATGATGGAGGTCCAGCACTGAGTCCAGGTTGAGGAGGTGGATGGTGAGGTCCACCATATGCTCCTTTTTATGTATGACATTGGGTTGATTTCATTAAGCCCAAAGACATGGCACAATTTCCTAGAAGACCTATGTGATCAATCAGTAAGAAGAGCTTGGCCTGTTCATCTACACAGAAAAGAGCAGATGGACAAAAGATGTCAAGTGCCTAGATTTCAATATGCATCTGGATAGATTTTTCTATAGAATTGTCCAATAGCACGCAGATCTTGATTAGACAAGACAGATGGACAAGGAGCTAGGCCCATAGTTGAAAAGGAGGAGAACAGAGGATTGGACTGCTTTAGGGAAATTGCAAAATTTCCCATGAAAGCAAAGGCCCATCTTTTCAACAGAAACATTTTACATCTTATAGCAAGGCTTGTTTCTTTTTTTTTTTCAAATTTTTTGGTCTTTATTAATTTGTTTACTTTTAGTTTACAAGATTCAGTTTCACAATTCCTTTAGTTTCAAATTTTCTCTCCCTCCCTCTTCCCCCCCCCCACCCCATGGCGGCATACAATCAAGTATAGGATCTGCAAATACTTTCAAATTAGACATTAGTCAGGTTATAAAGAAGGATTGTATCAGATGGAATGAACAATGGGAAAGAAGAAACCAAATCAAACAAGAAAACAAAAAAAATCAGGTAATTTGCTTCAATCTGGATTCAAACTCAGTTCTTTCTAGTTCTTTTTCTGGATGTAGACATCTCTCTCCATCATGAGTCTTTTGGGATTGACTCATATCACTGCATTGCTGAGAAGAGTCCAGGCTATCAAAGTTGGTCATCACACATACATTGTGTCTGTAATTGCATACAAATTTCTCCTGGTTCTACTCTTCTCACTCAGAATCAGTTCGTATAAACCTCTCCAGGTAAATATGAAGTCCATCTGCTCCTCATTTCTTATAACACAATAGTATTCCATTACATGCATACAACTTATTCAGCCATTCCCCAATTGATGGGCACCCCCTTAATTTCCAATTCTTTGCCACCACAAAAAGAGCTGCTATAAATATTTTTGTACATATGGGTCTTCTTCCCACTTCTATGATCTCTTTGGGATATAACTCTAGAAGTGGTATTGCTGGGTCAAAGGACATGAAAGTATTTATAGCCCCTTGGGCATAGTTGCAGATTGCTCTCCAGAAAGGTTGGATCAGTTCACAACTCCACCAGCAATGCATTAGTGTTCCAATTTGCCCTCTCCAGCATTTGTCATTTTCCTGTTTTGTCATCTTAGCCACTCTGACTGGTGAGATGTGGTACCTCAGAGTTGTGCAAGGCTTGTTTCTGAAGAACTAAAGATTAGGATCTCACAGAAAGGCACATGGTGGCTATGAGCAGGTTGCAACATATAACCAGTGAGGAAATCTCTAGAACAGACATAAAGGATGTCATCAAGAAACTGTATGGCAGAAAGAGAAGGTAGCCCAGTCACATCATGGTAAAAGGGGAAGACGGTAGACAGAATGCTCTACTACACCCTCACAACGTCAAGAGGAAGCAAGACAAGCCTCCAGCAGTTTGTGTGGACCCCCTCTGTTGAACTTTTGAGAGAACATGGACAAGTTACATAGGAAGAATAGTTATGGCTGGGTTACATACAACCTGTATAATTGGAGAGAATTCTTGAATCCATGAAATCACAGCTAATTTGAGTAATGTATGTGCTTATACACCTTGAGCCTTTTCAATGACATGGAAAGGGAAAAGTGCAAAGTCTTACACTTGGGTTCAAAAGATCAACTTCACAAGAACAAGATGGAGGAAGCAGGGACAGGCAGAAATCTGTATGATCTAGGAATTTTGACTGTAACCTCAATATGAGTCCATAGTATACAAGTGAATATGAATTTAGACTTCCTGACACATAAAAGTAGGGAACTAATGGTCCTGCTATTACTCTTCTTTTGTGAGACTATATCTGGAACACAGTGCCCAGTTTTGGCCACTAAATCTTAGGAAGGACATTAATAATGTGGAGAACATACAGAAGAGACCAAGCAGGACAGTGAATGGACTCAATATCATGCCATATGTAGATTTCTGGAGAACAAATCTGGAGAAGATAAGACAGAAAAGTTATGATTTCTGTCTTCAAGTATTTAAATGTCTATCAAGTGGAAGAGAGACTAGGCTTGTTATGTTGGGCCCAAAACAGTAATGAGTTTAACAAAGGTGCCAATGTAGATTCAATGGAAGGAAAAATTTCCTGGCAACTACCATGTTTCCCCGATAATAAGACCTATCCCGAAAATAAACCCTCCCCTTACTGTGTAAGATTCCTCTAAAATAAGCCCTCCCCCGAAAATAAGACCTATTGAGATTGCTACTGTAGTGAAGGTGATCCCCTGCGCTACATGCTACATTACAGTACCCTCTGTATGCACCGTCCCCCCCCCCTGTGAAACGCACACCGCGCTCCGAGCTGCATCCAATCAGAGCTGCAGCAGTGAGCGCGTCATCCTGTTCTTCCCCAGTGATTTGCTTATTGAATAAAGGTACATTTTTTTGTTCACATTTACCTGTTTATTAAAATTGCTGTCAATGTTCATTAAAATAAGCCCTCCCCTGAAAATAAGCCCTCTGGTGTTTTTCTGTCCAAAAAAATAATAAGACAGTGTCTTATTATTGGGGAAACACGGTATAGCTTTCACAAAGTGGAAAGGACTGCTTTAGGAAGCAGGGGGTTCCCCATCCCTGGAAGCCTTCAAGCAAAGGTTGGCTGGTCACTTGTTGGTTGTGTCCTAGAGGGCAATCTTGTTCAGCTCTGAATTGAGCTAGATTTCTAAGGTTCCTTTCAATTCTGAGATCCTATGACTTTGTGATACTGTGCTGGTAGAGAAGAGGGCAGCTGACATTATAGGCATAAGGTTGCCTTAACTAATGCTATTCAATAACATCAATGATAGTTTATAGTTATGTCCCACTATAAAGTTGTAAAATTTCCTGCAACATCAGTCAGCTCATAGCCCCCTTTGAATATCCTTCCCATAGAAACTCACTGCTCCCAGTAGTACCATTCCATTGACATCATTTTCACCACCCAGTTAACAATGCTACAAAGGGTTACAAGTATCTTAAGGGAAATGAAGGGCAACCATCAAGCCATCTCACCAGGCACAACTGATAAGCTGCAAAGAAGACTTGCAGCTAGCTAAAATGGAATTCTTTTCAATCAGTAAACCAGCCATTACAGAAGACCTACTGTGTGCACGGTACTGACCTGGATCTTAGTGGGGATCTGTAGTAGAAAGCTATGATGCTTATCCTTGGGGAGGATCTCATCAAGTCTTCACTTTTCCTATCAATCCCAGGAGCCATCTAACATCTCCAATAACTTAGGGCTGGACTCTAGTCAATGCCTTAATTTCAAAGGCTAACTCTACTTGATATTCTGCTTGATGAGCCTTTGGTCATAGAATCATAGAGTTAGAACCAACCGAAAGGGATCTTAGAAGTTCTCGAATCCAACTCCCCGTTTTACTGATGAGGAAGCTGAGATCTAGAGAAGTTAAGTAACTTGCCCAGGGAGTAAATAAATGGCTGAATTGGACAAACTCGTGAATGTTCTCTGACCTCTGAAATGATTCTAAGAGGAACTTAAAACCTAGTCTTTTGACAACAGCTTGGGTACTTACCTTTAACTTTCCTAGGACTCATTCACATGCAGGCCAGGCACTGACATTATTGTTCAGCTGGGGGCATATTTAATTGCTGAATGCTCTGCAGATGTCTCCCGAGCTGTATAGATAAAGGCATTTAAGTTGCTGACTTATAAAAGGAACACACAATTCCTTTTACATGAAAAATTCTTACATCTCTTGGTGGAAATTTTCGAGGATTCAAAGATGCATTTCCTATACATAGAGTAGTATATACACTTATGTATACATATATATGTATGTATATATACATATATTTGTGTATATGAATATATTCATATATCAACATTTATTTAGTGCCTACTATGTGCCAAACATTGAACTAAGCACTGGGGATAGATTTTACATATATGTATGTGTACATGCATATGCATGCATACGTTTATACACATATACATGCATATGTAAATATATCTCTATATTCTGCATTGCTTGGTACCTACCAAACATATTTATTTTGTTTCAGTAAACTACATTACTAAATGAGCGATTTGATGCTTTAAAAAAAGATCTCACATAGTTCTCTTTAAATATACAATGTGCCCTCTGTCTAGCCTGATTCTGAAATGATTCTTTTAGCTTATAAGCTTACAAGGAAGGACTTTATATTGCATATTAATTTTTAAATGTTTCTCAAACCCCTCTCAGCCTTCATAAGAAACCCAGGGAAAAAAATCAGATAAAAATGAATTATTTGTAATACGGTTTTGTTTAATGACATGGGAATTTTGTCATTCCCCTTTTCCTGTGTCACATCGGGACACCTCCATTATGGTTGCTTAGGTGTCTGACAATTTGTCAGAAAGCTAGCCATAACTTAGGCGGAAAACTGGACTCCATTAAAAAAACATTAAAAGCTGAGAGGGAGGCAACTTGATGTGGCATGGCTCCCAGCAATGAGGAAGCATGAGTGCATGCTGAAGCTTAGAAATAGAAAGTGATGTCCTCATAAAAACATGGCTCTAGGCTGGTGTGCCACTAGAAATTCTTCTGTCAGTTTAGAATATTTAGCTCTAAGGGATTTCTACTTTCAAATGTATCTTTGGATGCAAAATAGGCTGCACAAGCAGAGATAGCATTGAAGGAGGGAGAGGAGCATTTGCTCCCAATTATGCCCAGTTTATGGTAAACTGAAAGATTTTTTTTCAGATAGAATATTTGATAAGAAAACGTTACATGTGAGTTAGGTGAATCCCCTTACTGGTGTGAAGTCATCTGCCAGCCTTCATAACTGGTACATGTTACTGATAACTGATAGAGCGAACAATATTAAAAGCTTCAGCACTACTGGTTATCAAGGGAACCTTTCAGTCTAATTGGAAAGCTCAAAGCTTCAGGCATCCAGATTTCTTGGTTTCAGGCTCTTCTACAGCATTCCAATGCAGTATAACCAATCAATAATGTGATGCGATGCACTGTACCATCATGTGACTAGTCAGCTCCCCTGAGTTTTGTATTTGACTTGTTAAGTTGCAAAAAGAGTTGGAGGAACAAACAGAAATGAAACTCCTCAGCCCCTGACTGACAACATTTAAAATAAGCAAATAAACAAGCTTCAGGACTCAAAGAAAGGAAATTAAAAAAAAAAAAGCAAAGAACTCAAAGTTTAAAAAACATACATTCATCCCTATTTACATGCATGAAGTAGAAGCCACTTCAGGGGCAATCCTCAGGTTCCTGTTCCTCTGGGTTCTAAGCAAAGGGGTCACTCCTCCAAGCAGTCTATGTTCCATAGGCATATGCTAGGTAACTGATTTATGATAATACGGCAGATTCTACTGGGAAGTTGTAGAATGTTCTCTTTTTGGAAGAGTGGATTATATTTTTCATTACTTTCCAGCCATAGGCTGTTACAGATATCACATTAGAAACTAACATCCCAAGGAAGTTTAGTATCACCCATTTCCCACAGCATCTCCCATGTCCCTTCCCCATACTCAAAAATTCTCACTGGTTCTCTATTGTCTCTAAAAGAAAATGGAAAATCCTCAGCCCAGCATTTAAGTCTCTCTAAAATCTAGCCCCCAGCTCCTTTTCAACTCTTCTGTCATAGTACTCTCTTTTCAGCATTCTCTGTTCTAGTAAAATTAACCTGCTAGCTGGTCCCATGTATGATATTCTGCCTCGAATCCTCCTCACCTCCTCTTGGAATCCACTTAGCTTCTTTCAAAGACTCATTTCAGGTGTCACTTTTAATATGAGGCCTCTCTTGATTAATAAAGCTTGTACCACTCTCTGGACCTTGAAATTACTTTGTATTGTTTTGTATATGATTTACATTAAGTTCCGCGGACTTTGCGCTTCTCTGCAGTAGAATGTAAGCTCCTCGAGGGCAGGAACTCTCAGTTTGTCTTTTGTCTTTATATCACCAACACATTGTCTTGTCCTAGCATACATTTAATAAAATTTTATTAAATAGAATGGAATAAAATTGTTCAGATCTGATATGCTTTGAAATTTACTTATCTGCATTATCTTTCATTACGTAGAACCGCAAACCGAACACAGCAAAAATCAGTTCTGATGCATGATAGAATGTGTTTTAGAATATTTCCAATAGAGTTGTGAGATATTCATTCCAATCCATCTGTTGAGCGGGTAGGTTGGGACCAAATCATTCTATGGAACAGGAGAAAGAGCACTAGTCCTGAAAGCGGGAGAACCGAGTTCAAACCCTAGTTCGTATATTCACTAATTGTATAATGATGGACAAATCACTTCATGTCATTGCGTGTTTCCTGGTCAATCAAATGGGCTAATAATATTCTCACCACCCATCTCAAAGTTATTGTGAGGAAAGTACTCTATAAATTTTAGGATACCATGTAAATGTGAGCTATTCTTATTCATCTGACCTTTGAGATTTCCGACTCCTCCAATGCACACTAAGCTGCTGTGGCTAATTCCTTAAAGAGACACCTGGGTAAGTAATTAAGAAATTAAAAAAAAAAAACAACTTTGTATTAGTGAAGCGACAGTTCAAATCCATATTCAGATCCTGTCTGGTTTCTCCTACTATGACCTTCACCGAGTTACTCACCTTCAATTCCCACATCTGACAAGCTTTAAACCTCTGAAATCAAATGACAAATGGGCCTCTGTTATTGCATTTGGAAGGAAATCCCTCATGATCTCATTTCTTTCTGTACCTCAACCTAGAAGAAGAAGGGGAAAAAAAAACTTATTTGTCCCAGAACCATTGACTTTATTTTTCTAACTTTGGGAGAAAAAGACAAATTGTCTCAGAAGGCTTATAGAAGCTGCATCAATTGATGCAGCATATTTCTTTTTATTCATAAGACAAGAAAAATAAAGTTGGTAAAATGAAAAATATTATTTCAAAGTAAACTTATAATATCTGCTTGTAATTATTTTTATTTAAAGTTCATTTGCACAGATAGGAGAAATTATAGTAAATTATAACAAAATTATTTTTTAAAGTTTGTGTCAATTGACATTCCTAGCTCTGTCCTTAAGATAATTTGCTACAAGGCTGGGGAGATAAATTTTTAATTTGTCTCCCTGTGTGCCAATAAGGAAACAATTGTGATATTATCAATCAGGCTGTATCACCATACCAAAGAAAGAGACAGAAGAAAACATTTGGGAAAATTGTTTGGAGAAAAACCTTAATCCCTAGTGAATATTGGCACCAAAATTGTGAATAAACTATTAGCAGAGGCTACAGCAACATAATAATAAGATTATTCACTATGACCAGCTTAGATTTAACCCTAGAATGTAGGGTTACTTTTATATTAGGAAAACTATAAACATTACATACCACATTAATAGCAAGAATAATGCAAATCACAAGTTTATATCAACAAATGCAGGAAAAGTTTTTGACAAAAATGTGACACAGTTCTGTTAATATCACTGAAAAGCACAGGAGTAAATTGATTTTTACTCAATATGGCAAATAATACCTATGTTAAATAAAAACCAGCATTATATGTAATAAGGTTAACTAGAGACTTTTCTGATAAAATTAGAATTGAACTAAAGATATCTATTATCACATCTTTGTTTGATATTGTCTTAAAAATGCTAACTAGGGGCAGATAGGTGGTACAGTGACTAGAGCACTAGCTCTGGAGTTAGGAGTTCAAATCGGGCCTCAGACACTTAACACTTACTAGCTGTGTGACCTTGAGCAAGTTACTTAGCTCCAATTGCTCTGCTTTCCCCCCTTCAAAAAAAATGCTAACTATAGCAATAAGACAAGAAAAATAAATTGAGAGCATAAGAATAGGCAAAAAGGAAACAAAAATTAACATTTTTTATAGATGATATGATGGTTTACTTAGAAAACCCCAGGGAATCAACTAAAATAATTGAAATAATAACTTCAACAAAGTTGTAGGATATAAAATAAACCCACACAAATCATTAACATTTCAGTATATTACTAACAAAAGCCAACAGGAAGAGATACAAAGAGAAATTCCATTAAAATAACTACATATAATAATTTAGAGTCTAAGACACACAGAGATGCTATGTGAATATAATCACAGGATTGTATAGAAATAGATTTAAATAATTGGAGAAATATTAATTGCATATGAGGCATATCAATAAAATAAAATGACAATATTACATAAATTAACTTATTTATTCCATGATATACCAATCAAACTACCAAATGATTAATTTAAAGAACTAGAAAAAATAACTAAATTTATCTAGAGGAATAAAACATCAAGAATCTCAAGAGAAATAATGAAGAAACAAGATAAGGAAAGAGGCCTAGAAGTATCAGATCTTCAACTATACCACAAAGCAATTATCCTCAGAACTATTTGGTACTGGTTAAAAAGCAGAGAGGTTGATCAGTGGCACAGATTAAGTACACAATACACAAAAGGTCACATCATAAAGGAAAGGATCAAAAATTAAAATGTCTTTCACAATTATGGATAGAGGAAGAGTTCATGAACAAAGAGGTAATAGAAAATATCCCAGAAGATAAACAATTTTGATTACATAGATTTTAAAATGTCTGCACAAACAAAACAAATCTAGTTAAAAGTAGAAGGGATAATGAACTAATGCATAGTGAAGTGAGCAGAACCAGGAGAACACTGTACACAGTAATAGCAATGCTGTTTGCTGAAGAACTGTGAATGACTTAGTTATTCTCAGCAATACAATGATCCAAGACAATCCCAAAAGACTCATGATGAAGCACACTATCCTCCTCCAGAGAAAGAATTGATATTGTTTGAATGCAAATTGAAGCTGCTTTTCAATTTCTTTCTTTCATTATTTTTCTTTTGTTCAAGTCATCTCATACAAAATGACTAAAATGGAAATGTTTTACATAATTGCACATGTATAGGAACAGCTGGGTAGTGCAGTGAATAGAGCACCAGCCCTTGAGTCAGGAGGACCTGAGTTCAAATCTGGCATCAGACACTTAACACTTACTAGCCATGTGACCTTGGGCAAGTCACTTAACCCCAATTGCCCTTCATTTCCCCCCTCCAAAAAGCAAAAAAAATGTAATTGCACATGTATAGCCTATGTCTGCTTACTGTCTCAGGTGTGGAGGAGGGGAGAGAAGATGGAGGGATAGAATTTGGAACTCAAAACTAAATAAAAATATTAATTCTCTTTTAAAAATTAGAAATAATTTTTTCATAGGAAAAAAGTAGAAAGGAAATAGTTTACCTGGGGGAAAATATTTTCAGCAAATTCCTCCTACAAAAATCTCATTTCTAGGATATATAACAATTTGATTCAAATTTAGAAGAAAAAGACTTCAATAGACAAGTGGTTAAAAAGATATGAACACACACCAAAAAAAGACATCCAAGCTATCTATAGTCATATAAAAATAGCCTCCAAATCAGTAATAATTAGAGAAAAGCAAATTCAAACAACTTAGAAGTTCCACCTTACACCCATCTTATTGGCAAAGATGAAAGAAAAAGGAAAATAAATGTTGATAAGGCTGTGGTAAAACAAGTACACCAATATACTGTTGATGGGGTCTGCAAATTGGCGTAGACATTTTGGAAAGCAATTTGGAACAACGCAGAAAGTTACTAACCTGTCATACTCTGACTCAGTCATAGCCCTATTCAACCTATACCCCAAAGAGATCAAACAGAAAAGAAAAAGGACCTATTTATGAAAAAAAAATATTTCTAGCAGTTCTTTGTTTAACGTCAAAGATTTGTAAATTTAAAACATGCCCTTCAGTTGGGGAATGATTAAACAAATTATGGTATATAAATGTAATAGAATATTATTTTACTTTTGAAAAATGAAAAAGACAGTTTCAGAGAAACCTGAGAAGACTTGTGTAAGCTAATGCACAATGAAATGAGCAGAACCAGGAGAAAGATTTATGTAATAACCATATTATAAAAGCAAACAACTTTGAAAGACATAAATCTAATTAATCCAATAACTGACCAGGATTCCAGAGGACTGATGATGAAGAATTTTATTCTGCCTCCTTAAAGAGAGGTGATGAACTCAAGATGCAGAATGAGACATCCCATTTTTGTACACGGGCATTTTGGAAATTTGTTTTCCTTGACCATATATATTTGTTACAATATTGGCTTTTTTTTTTCTTGTCCCAATGAGAAAGAGGAAGGAGGTGGAAGGAAGATAGAGGATAATTATAAAGGTTTTTTTAAAAGTGAGAGTAGAACAGAAGGAAGGCAAGAAGGAATCACAGACGGGAGACCTTTAAAAGTTATGTGTTAAACTTAAGATTTTAAAAGAAAACTCTATATAAAAGATATTCACAGTTTCATGTACAATTCTCTCATTCTATTTCACAATGTATAACTGCAAATCCTCATTATATTTTATATTTGTTATGATCATAATAAAAAAGGGGAGTGAGAATACCTTGGAAAACATAGAAAGGGGACAGTGGAAATACATAGTTCCAATCACCCAGGGACCAAGCTGAAGGAAGAAAACAAGAATATTTTAAGTCACAGGTCTGAGTCAATGAATTTTTCCCACCTCTGATTGCACACCTCCATTATAAAGAGACAGGCAAAACTTCAACTTAAACTAAAATATTTTAAAGCTAACTTTTGCTTTTATCTGATTTTTCTGCTTTTATCTGATTTGTCCTTTTTAAAAATACATTTTAAATTGACTGTCTCTGACTCAAAGTGTCAGTGGAGGAACAGTTAACCTTGAGGCTTCTAATGCTATTTTCTTTATCCTTTATTAGTGTTTTCTTGCATGATTCCTCACCATGATATCATGAAAATATTTTTGCCTGGTTGAGGTCACAGCTGGTGAAGTCATAATTTGGAGGAGAACGGGTAAAGAATAGCAATTCAGCCAATTATCACTTTAACCAATGCAGGACACTGCCCTTTTAAAGGGATGGATATTAACCAAAGTGAATGAAAGACATCAAAGGGGAGATGAATATATATTTTGGCAATAGGAATCTGTCCCAGATGCCTGGCTTTTCCTGCTAAACTAATACACTGATACATCTCAAGCACCTCCACATGTCAAGTTTTGAGGTTTTGTCTTTTTTTTTGTTTCTTTTTTTTTTAATGGAACAAGGGTGGAGGGGGAAAAGAGGGAGAGAGAGAGAGAGAGAGAGAGAAGGAGACACAGACAGAGACAGACAGACAGAGACAGAGAAACAGAGAGAGAGAAAGAGAGAAAGAAAAGAAAGAAAGAAAGAAAGAAAGAAAGAAAGAAAGAAAGAAAGAAAGAAAGAAAGAAAGAAAGAAAGAAAGAAAGAAAGAAAGAAAGAAAGAAAGAAAGAAAGAAAGAAAGAAAGGAGGAAGGAAGGAAGGAAGGAAGGAAGGAAGGAAGGAAGGAAGGAAGGAAGGAAGGAAGGGAA
>NW_027186304.1:41716715-41739130 GCF_028583685.1 Petaurus breviceps papuanus | reverse complement strand
AAGAAAGAAAGAAAGAAAGAAAGAAAGAAAGAAAGAAAGAAAGAAAGGAAGAAAGAAAGGAAGGAAGGAAGGAAGGAAGGAAGAAGGGAGGAAGGAAGGAAGGAAGGAAGGAAGGAAGGAAGGAAGGAAGGAAGGAAGGAAGGAAGGAAGGAAGGAAGGAAGAAGGAAGAGAGAGAGAAAGAAAGAAAGAGAGAGAGAAAGAAAGAAAGAAAGAAAGAAAGAAAGAAAGAAAGAAAGAAAGAAAGAAAGAAAGAAAGAAAGAAAGAAAGAAAGAAGGAAGGAAGGAAAGAAAGAAAGAAAGAAAGAAAGAGAGAAAGAAAGAAAATATAGCATGTGATATTAAATGGCAATTTGTGCTCAGAACTTCCTAACAGCTGAAGCAGCCTAGGCATGCGATGGATTAGGTCCCTTCCAGCTCTAGACATATGATCCTATAACATGTAAGATAGTAGGCTTAAACACCACCAGTCTCCAAGCAGCGTCTGGATGGGCCATCTGTCAGGAATGCTGTACAGAGGATCTCTGCCTTAGTGGGATGACCTCTAAGGCCTCTTCCAATGCAAAGACTCTTTGATTCTATTGTTCTAATTGACCACTGGGGCTGTGACGACATCACTGTATGCAACCATGCAAGACAAAATGAATGAAACCAATAGAAATGTCCCCCATAATTAGAAAGAAAGGATCAGTTATCTTGATGCTAGCTACTAAGATTCAAAACTTTAAAAAGAAAGAAAGAAAAATTGGACATAGGAATCTCCCTCTTATTTTAGAGGCGGAGGACTATGGGTGTGTCAGATACAGTCACTGTTTTCCGTTGCTTTTACGTAACTGTTTTTCCTGGTTATAAGGGAAGACTCACTTTGCACTTGGTGTGGTATCTGGGAATGAAAGTGTTATATAAAAACAAAAGCAATCAGTAAAGATAAGGAATAGATAAATAAAAGCATATAGATGAATAGATTAAAAAGCACAGAAAAATAAATATAGCTGTGCTATAATAGTCTTTCTGAAGCTTTGCTGCCAACCCAGCCTGAAAATAACCACATTTGTAAATAAAATAATGTCTTCAGAACCCAGAGAAGATCTTCCAATGGTAGGGGTCAAAGGTCCTGATTTTGGAAGTGTAGTTCCTGAGACTATGATTACAGTATGGGTTCCTTCCAGTTCTAAGTAGCTTCTGGAGAAGACTTCCTAAGGCATCTTCTCTACAATGGAGTGTCTTCTGGCCACATGCAGGCTCTTCAATGAACCCTTCAAATTACTGATCCAAGCCCCAATTTGTCACTATCCATGTCTCTTCCTCCTACTATTCAATGTTAAACACTGTGTTCTAGAGGTGAAAAGGGTCAATTTACTTGAACTAGAAATATATATATATATATATATATATATATATATATAAAACCATAGAATAAGAGGGGACAAAAGGAGTAACTACCACATGTCTATCTCCTGTGACTCATTCCCTGGACTTTCTTCTTCCTTCCTTCTCCCTAGAAAGTGTGTCTGGATGGTGGAACAGAAATCCTTAAGCCTCAAAGAGGGGATCATGGCTAGAACAGATAATACAAAATACAATAATTTTTAATTTCATGTTTTGCATTTCATACCAAGATCCTAAGTTGAACAAACATCATCATGCACTATTATAAATAAGTATTACTAAGCAAATAAGTACCTTGCCGATGAGGAAGCCAAACCACTGTACTTCCTTATTATAGGATCACAAATTTAGGGCAGCAAGGTTTATCCTATTCATCCTATGTATGTGAGGCAATGTGATACAGTGGAAAGGGTGAAAGGATTTCTGTTAAAGAACATTCGGGTTTGGATTCTAATTGTGCCACTTACTACCTGTGAGACCTTGGACAGATTACTTAAATTCTGTGGGTCTCAGTTTACACACACACACACACACACACACACACACACACACACACACACACACACATGTTGAGGGAGTTAAGACTGCATGAATTGTAAGATTCCCTCTTCCATCTCAAAACCTGTGATTCTTTCATTTGACTGAAAATGTATAGACTATGATTTATGGTCATTCTTCAAGGATGACCCTGTGTGATCCAGAGAAGCCATGCATGCAGGCCTCATTGCTTTGCATTTCTGGTGAGAAGGAAAATGCCTATCAAAGACCAGGAGGAAGATTCCTTACCATCTATCTCCTGGAGCCACTGAGCTCCCTCTCCTTGAGCTGAGTTGGAGAGACAGATGGGTTACTTGGGAGGCAGTGAATATTCTGGGTGCCTGCACAATAGCATGGTGAGACAGAGGAAGTTGGAAGAGACTGGACTCAGCCTGGAAGTGGAGACACATGTTACTTTAAGAAAGGATTGTCAGAAGGGTATTTTTCTGTTTACCCTGCATTTCTAGTTCAAGTAAATTGACCCTTTTCACCTCTAGAACACAGTGTTTAACATTGAATAGTAGGAGGAAGAGACATGGATAGTGACAAATGGGGGCTTGGATCAGTAATTTGAAGGGTTCATTGAAGAGCCTGAAAGTAGCCAGAAGACACTCCATTGTAGAGAAGATGCCTTAGGAAGTCTTCTCCAGAAGCTACTTAGAACTGGAAGGAACCCATACTATCAGGTCTGGAATGAACTTGAGTTTCCTGGGGTTAGGGAGTAGTGATGGCATTCCTAGTGGTGGGAGGAATGAAATGTGCTAAGGTGGGGACAGAAAAATCAAATGCAGATAGAGCAAAGGGTACAAAAAGGGATGTAATGAGAGAAAGGGGCAGTTAGATGAGGGGAATGCCCCAGTGAAATGGAGATGAGTGCTCTGGTACACCCAGAGGAAGAATTCTGTAAGGTGTGTTTGTGAAGACAGACTTCCCAGGGAGAGATGGAGCCTAGGAAATCGAGCCTCTGTCTCCTGTGGGAAGCATTGCAAAAACAAAAACAAAACAAAAAGCCTATTTGGGTCATGAATCTTGGTAATTAAAAAAATGTATAAGAAGATGTAGAACATTAACAGAAACAGCACTGCCATTTTGACAGTTAAGAATGTTAAAGCTAAAAGAAAAAAATGCTAAGGAGTAAGAATTCTAATGAGGGCGACACAAAATCCAGTGATTTTAACTATCTGTGAAACCCACCCACTGGGCAGCTTCAGAGTGTAGTTGTGTTGACACCATAAACAACTGCTTTGCATCTGAACTTATTTAAGTGTCTTCCAGGGAGGAAGCAACAATTAAATTAGTTTTTACATAACTGGGAGGGGATGGCAAACGGAAGCTACACTGGGTAACCCATGCCCCCTGACAGTTAGGTTTGATATTATAATTGAAGGTGACTCCCAAAGGGGAGCTCATTGACGATGAACTTGAGAAGAAAGGGCATACTTTAAGACTAAGAGGAAAAATTGTTAATAGCAGGCTGAAGGGCATAGTGGATGAATAGCAGAGAACCTCAACTAAGAGACTCCATCTGGAGGCTAGTTAAGACACCATGTTAAAGTGCAGAAGGTCTGGATGCCTCTGAGCACAGAAACAAAGTATGAAAGGAGGTAAATTGTATACGGTTAAGAAGAGAAGAGCCTGGCGCATAATCCTACATTTTAAAAACTGTAAACCTTACCTGTTTCACAACAGAAAATACATGGGAAATTGACCACCAACACCCCCTTTCCCTCTCCATATCTCTTCTTTGCTACCATTCAATGTTAATCTAGATATATGTGCTCTGTTGGAGAAAAGGGACAATTTACTTGAAACAGAAATACAGAGTAAATAGAAAAATACATTTCTAATGCTCCTTTCTTAAAGTAACCTGGGTCTCCACTTGTAGACTCTCCCAGCTACCTCTCTGACTCGCCATGTTATGGCACAAAGACCCAGGCCATTTGCTGGTCATTTCCTGCCTTGCCAAGTAACCCTTCTGTCAGCTCAAGGAGATAGAGTTCAGTTGCTTCAGGGCTTAAATAGTAGAGAACCTTGCTTTTGGGTTGGAGAAGGTTTAAAAAAAGAAAAAAAAATTGGAGAGGGTCTAACAGGAAGTATTTCCTATAATTAAAACAGTAAAAGTGGAAGCAAAAAGGATTTTCAGTCACAAAGAATGATGAAAAAGCAGAGGAGATGGGAAATGCCATATTTATGATATTTGTTTTAAGAAGAAAATTAAGACCTTCCTACCCAAGCACAATTCTGACAGGAAAACAAATGTAAGAAAACATGAAATGAAGCTTTTCCACATTTTGGCACAGAAGCCAATACAAGTCTCATCTCACCACTACCAACAAATATTTACTGGTTACCCACTAATATTGTGCAAGGAGTATGTATACAAAGGCCATGAGAAGGCATGCCCTCCCAGAATTCATATTCTGAGACAGATGCATTAGCCTGAGCTCATACACTAAACAAACACGCCCAAAACACACGAAATATCAATATTTTGTCAACTAAGCATTTCTCTTGTCTCTGGGTTTTTTCCCCCCAGACCCACATTGACAAGGTACAACACCACCAGATCTACCTTCCTAAAACAATGCTGTGTTGTGTCATTCACGACCTTCCTAAAAACAAATCAAAACAAAACTTCTCATCTTTTCCTCACCACTGCCAAACAGGGCAAGACTGAATCATGGTATAGTAGAAAGGATATTGAATTTGGAATGAGATGATCTGAATTTGAATCCTGGTTGTGCCATTTAAGATCTCCATGACCATTGGTGGGCAAGCCCTTTATCTCTCTGGACTTCATTTCCTTTATTAGTAAAAATGAAAGCACCAAGTTTCCTTCCAGGTCTAAGGCTATAATCCTCAAATCCTCTAGGCAACTTGCTCATTTCCTGTCCTCACCAACGATGATCTTCCACTTAATTCAATTTCCTTTCTGTCTTTAAACATACCCATTCCTTCCTTCTCCTGTACACCTATTCACTTCCTGTATTCTCTTCAAAATTCAGTTCGAGACCCATCTCTTCCAAGAGGCCTTTCCTAATTCACCCAGCCCACGGTAAACATTTTCTTCTTTGAACTCTGGTAGTGGATCATTCAGCTCTTAATTATATAGAGCCCTTACAATCCTTTTCTATTCATTTCATGTATATTCATTCTGATTCTCCAATTAGAACCACAATACCTGGAGGAAAAGAGTGATTTCTCTTTTTTCCTCCCACACTTACAGCAAACAATGGGTGCTTAAAGGTGTTGGAGGAAAGACTGATAGTTTAGCATTTGTTCTGACATTCCCTTTTTGGTGGGAGGCAGAATGTCCCTAGCAGGGTTTACCAGACTTAAGGATCGTATTAAAGAAGGGGGAACTTCATGTGCACAGCCTAACATAACCCCTGAAAAAAGCCTATTTTTTGACATCTTACTTTTAGAAATGAGAATAACCAAAGCAAAAGTATTATCCTTAATTAAACATTAATTGAATAATATAAAACTACATGGCTAAGGTCAGGCTTTGAACAACAAAGGAAAGTCAGGATATACATAATCCACTTTCCCTCCCCTCCTGTTTGAAGTACTTTGTATCCTCACCCACACAGACCAGCAGTATAAAGGATAAAGCATTGCTTCAGAGTCTGGAAGATCTGAGTTCAAGTCCTTCCTCTGACACTTATTATATGTTGTAGCCTGGGCAAGTCACTTGACCTTTCTCACCCTCAATTTCCTAATCTGCAAAATGGGGATGATAATAGAACCTTCTAGGGTTATTGTGAGGATTAAATGAGATAGCCTATAAAATAAATACCTTGCAAACACTTATGTGTTATGTAAGGGTTGCTCCAATTATTATTCACACCTAGTAACTGCTCTGGTATCAATGAGTGCAAAGATTTCCCGTTGCTAGAAGCTCTTCCTTTGGAGGAGAAAAGTATTTCTTCAGAGCAATTCCAGGCAACTTGGGAGCTCTAGTCTAGACTACAACAGGAAAAGAAGAGTCACACAGCCTGTATGTCCACTCACTCTCCTCTGTTCACTTTTCGCTGTGAATCATAACCTTGCAATGGCATCTTCTAATGACTCTGTCCTTGCCCTTGCCAGCATGTTGTTCTCTGTGCAATGGAACTCTGCACTACATGATTCTGGGATGAACCCATAGTGACCCTCAGCCTGGAGGGAGACAATCTGGGTTGGAGTGCAAGCTGCCTTAGCTAGCTTTCTGGATTGTTTTGGGAATCAGATAAGCTGGTGGATGTGAAAGCAGTTTGTAAACTTGCAAAGTACTTTACACAATTTCAGAGTTAGGCAGGGAAACTTAAAAAAAAAAAACATGAATTGACTATGTTTCTTCTGCTTCTTACAGAATTACTAAGTAAATGCACTTGTCAAGGGGCAAAAAGGAGGTGAATTTAATTTTTTTTTAAAAAGGAAAATGCAAAAAATAAAACCTAGCAAAGATGTGTCTTAAAACACTCATGGTTTCCTTTGAAGGTAAAAAGCTTCTGAAAGTTTAGGATTTCTGGCAGATAGGAGAGTCACTCCAGAATAGTAGAAATTTTCAAAGGTGCAGAAAAGCCTTTACCGTACTCAGCAAAGCTTCAGAGCAGAATAGTTATTCTATTTAACTCCCACATCAGAGATTCTCGACCTGGGGGTACACATGAAAACCTATTTAAAGTGGTGTGGGGAATATTTGGTAAATAACTGTGTTTATCATATTGAATTTAATTGATTTTGTTAGTTATGTGCATATGCGTGGTAAACTCTAGAATTTCTTTCCTTTCATGTTGAATACTAAATTTGGAGATGCTTAATGAAATCTAAGGGGTATGGGGATCAAAAAAGATTGGGAACTCCTGTCCTATAATCACAGTTACCAGCCTCAGTCTACCCTCCACCCCCAACCCCATGATCAAAGAACATCTTTGTTTTCTCTTTTTATTGTTAATGCCACTATCCTCGTCTGGACTCTCTTCACCTCCTGCCTTGATTACTTTTTTTTAATGTAAATAGTATTTTTTCCAATTGCATATTAAGATGGTTTTCAACATTATTTTTATAAGATTTTGAGTTCCACATTTTTCTCCCTCCCTCTCCAAGACAGCAAGCAATCTGATATAGATTATACACGTGCAATCATGTTAAACATATTTCCACATTAGTCATGTTGTGAAAGAAGAAAAAGAAGAAAAGGGAAAAAAAAATGAAAAGAAACCCACCCCAAAAAAGTAAGTGAAAATAGTATGCTCTCACCTGCCTTCAGAATCCATCAGTTCTTTCTCTGGATGTGGATAGCATTTTCCATCATGAGTCTTTTAGACTTATCATGAATCATTGTATTACTCAAAAGAGCTAAGTCTATCATAGTTAATTATCATACATTGTTGCTCTCGGTGTGTACAATGTTCTCTTGGTTCTGGTCACTTCGCTCAGCATCAGTTCATGTAAGTCTTTCCAGATTTTCCTGAAATCTGCCTGCTCATCATTTCTTAGAGTACTTTATTCATCTTGTCTGAGCTCCTTGAGGGCAGGTATCTGTCTCAAATAATGTTTGTATTTCCCTACACCATCAGTACTCAAATTTTTCAGTCTCAGGATCCCTTTACACTTATAAAAGCTATTGAGGACCCCTCAAAGAGCTTTTGTTGAGGTGGGTTATAGCTATTTACCATATTATAAATTAAATATCTTAGTATTATTGTGAAAATCCTTTTGAACTCACAGAATCCTTAGGAGGGTCTTGGGGACTCCTAGGGGTCCCCAGATCACACTTCAAGACCCATTGCCTTAGAGCTGGGATCTATGAAAACCTATTGGTGAATTGATTAGTTGGAATTATATTAAAAATAATATACTATATGCCTGCAATATTTTTTATTTCCTATCTTCCCTGCATCAGCTTCCTTCCCCCCACCAATAAGAAAGTATTTCTCTAACTACTTCCTGGAAGTCACAACAATTTGAGAGAGAACAATGCCACAGTGCTGGTACTTTTACCCTGTTCACAGACATTAATTCAACAAATTCTAGATCAGGATGGAACAAGGACCACCCTTTTTGATTCTATCATCCTTCCAGGGCAGTGAAAAGAAGGTAGGCATGTGCTTACAGTTAACATGAGTGTCGAGGATGTACGTAGACATTATTCTGCGAACGTGTAGCCATATTCATGTGATTCTTTGTTTTGACATGTATGATATCTCCTATACAAGATATAAAATCTTTACGGTCGCCTCTGATGAGATCTTAGTTCTGGCATTGATAATACACCTTTGACAAGTTTCAGTCTTTTGCCTTGTCCTAGGCATTTCTCGTCCTATTGAGATCTCATTTAAGATAGACTGATTTATGATTGATTCACAGGCCTGACCTTTAAAAGAGAGGGGGGTTCATAGAGAAGGACAGAAAAGTCAGAGACTAAAAGATTCTCTTCTTTAAAGAAGAGAATTTCCAAGGAAAGAAGTATGGCCTTCTACTTGTCTCCTCTAGAGAGCTACATCCCTCTCTATCCTCCCCCTCAACTACTTCCTAAAGGAGAAGGAACCAGAGATGACAATGGGCAGAGGCAGCAGCAGGGTGACAGAGTGCTAAGGAATTCCTGGCCACATTCCTGAACCAAGGTGGATCCAGAGTTTAGGAACAGCAAGGAATAAAACGGTTAATATAAATAAATATAGTGATTAAATATATGCTATGTACATATTATGCACATATACATACATGCAGAAATGGATGTGGGAATTTGCTTTGTAGAGCTATGTAGCTATGTATTGAAGTATTAGTTTTTGTTTTTTAGTTTTTTTGACTCGGGGGAGTGAGGAAAGGGGCACTCAATGAGAGGGACAGATAAATTTAAAATACCGGTTTAATAAATACCTAAATAAATAAATAAAAATAAAAACAAATAAAATAAAATACAAGAGATTCATCCTGGTCCTTTTCCTTCATTTGTACTGTGTAGGTCCTGAGAAATTGGGAAGAAAATGGGAGAGCAGGACAGGATGGAGCTCCATTTTAAATTTTGTTTTGTTTTGTTTTTTGGAGGGGAGAAGGCAGGGCAATTGGGGTTAAGTGACTTGTCCAAGGTCACATAGCTAGTAAGTGTTAAGTTTCTGAGGCTGAATTTGAACTCAGGTCCTCCTGATTCCAGGACTGGTGCTCTATTCACTGTGCCACCTAGTTGCCCCAGGAGCTCCATTTTCACTAGACACTGAAGGAAGATGGATATTACCCTTTCATTCGAATGCCTTCCCTCTGTTGATTATCTCCCCTTTACCTTGTCTACAGCTTGTTCATACATAGTTGTTTGCTTATGGTCTCCTCCATTAGACTGTGAGCTCTTTGAGAGCAAGAACTGTCTTTTACCTTTCTCTGTATTGCCTAAATTTAGCGCAGCACCTGGCACATTTAAGAAATGTTTTTTGACCGACTTATATTGGTCAGCTAATAAAGACTGATTTATAAAAGCCACGAGGTGGCATGTTGGATAGAGTACTGGTCCTGAAGTCAGGAATCTTGGTTCAAATCCAGCCTCAGACACTTTATAAACACTTTATAACCGGGAGCAAGTCACTTAACCTCTATTTGCTGAGGTTTCCTTATCTGTAATACCTACCTCCTAGAGCTGTTGTGAGGATCAAATGAGATAATATTTGTAAAGCACTTGGCACAGTGCATGGCAGGTAGTAAGTGTCATAAATGCTATTATTATTATGCCACTGGGTCTATAAGATTCCCTGGAAATGAAAGGAGAATTATCTGGATTGTTTATGGGTTCAATTGTGATTCCTTTATTTTCTAGAAGTTAAATAAAGTCTGCCTAATGTTATGTTAGCCTGAGTACTTGCATGGGAACTGAGTCTTTTCACCTTCTGTTTTGGAGGACTGAAAAATGAGCTAAATCCTGCTGCTCTTCTTGGGAGTCATATGGTTTCTCCTTCCAGCAGATCCATTTCTTGTTATTGTGTATAATTTCCCCTATTGTCCCCCCACCCCTAGAATTTCTCTCCAATCTTCAACCTTCTTGTTTCTCTGTGCACCTCTAAAAGTCAAACTCAAGTGTGCTCATCCGTTTGAACCTGCTATGAATTATCATGTATCATGGCCATTTAAGGAAGTGTCACTGAGATTGACAAGTGTCCAGGAAAGGGGAAGGAATTCCATATCTAGAAAAGAATATGACATCAATGAGGCCCTCCTATTGGGGAAGTGGCTAACCAGATTATGGTATAGGAATGTGATGGAATATTATGGTGTCATAAGAAATGATAAAATAGAAAATTTCATAAGAAACTGAGAATATCTTTATGAACTGATAAAGAGCGAAGTGAGAAGAATTGGGGAGGCCCATTTATAAAATGATAATGTTATAAAGAAAACCAGCTTTGACTTCCTTTAGAACTCTAAAGTTCCAAAGGCCAAAGGCTTTGTTGTTCCAAAAGAATGAAAATGAAATATGCCTCCTGATGGAAAGGTCTTGAATTTATGCTGCAAAAAGAAACATACATTTTCAGAAATGTATAATGTGGAAATTTGCTTCATAGAGCTATGTAGATATTTATTAAAGGATTAGTTTTGTTTTTTAGTATTTTCACTTGAGGGGGGAATGGCACTCAATGAGAGGGACAGATAAATTTAAAATACTTGTTTAAAAAAAAAATGCCATAGAGCACCGGCCCTGGAATCAGTAGGACCTGAGTTCAAATTCGGCCTCAGATACTTAACACTTACTAGCTGTGTGACCTTGGGCAAGTCACTTAACCCCAATTGCCCTGCCTTCTCCCCTCCAAAAACAAAAAGTCAAAACAAAGAACCACACCAATGAAGCAATAAAAATGCAGACCAATACCTAGACATACTCACCACAAAATATACCCTCTCAGTCTCTATTCAATAGAAAATTCTGCATAATGCTTGCCAGGATGAAAAGGCAATCACAGAAGGAGAAGTAAAATAAAAGAACAAAGTTCTCCAAATTCCATTCCACAGAGCACTGACATTCTAAGCAACAGGAATAGGAGTTCTACAGGAAAAATGTTAATGCTAGTGACTTTTTCCTCATAAAATATTAAATTCAAAATTATGTATATATCAAGATACTCATGTATATTTTCAGTCTGCAATTTTTCAGAATTGAAAATAGACTTAATTTTCCTCTGTTTTACTTTAAAAATTCCCCAATCCCCTCATATCCCAAAGGCATTTCATACTTCCCAGACCAGTATTTATAGGTTCTGTCAATTTATTTTAAGCCCAAATTTGTTCAGTGGCCAAATTAGTTTGGGAAACACTACTCTACAAAATTGTATACAACTTAGACAGTTTTTGCCTTAAGAAAAAGAAGGCAGAAATGGAAGCAGTCCAGATAAATGCTGTAAAGATAGTTAGTTGGTAAATAATGAGTGTACATTACTTAGAGACAGACTAACAAAGGAAAACAAATTAGAATTCTAGACTTTATCATCACAAGTAGTGATAATGATAATGAATGTTTTTTCTTCATAGAAGCCTGGTGAGGTAGGTAATGCCGATATTATTATCCCCATTTTACAGATGAAGAAATTGAGTCTCTGATGGCAAAAACTTTCAGGAGCTCTTACTGCCTATAGAACAAAATTGATAGTCTTTAAACTAATATATAAGGCCCTCCACAATGTAGCTCCCACCTGTCTTTGCAACCGTGTTTCATACTGCTTTCTTTCATGAACTTGGCATTCTAACCAAAGCAGATTAATGATTGTTTGCTAAATTTGATACTACTCCATCTCCTGCTTCCCATGTATTAGTATCAACTGTATCCATCTCATCTCCACCTCCCAGAATACTTGTCTTTCTTCAAGGCTCAACTCAGGTGCCACTGCCTCCTTGAAGTCTTCCCTGATCCCTGCCCCTGCTCCAGCCCCATGATTAGCATTCTCTCCTCTGCCTCCCTCCACAATTTTCTTTGTACTGGTTTTATTTTTTTAATTTATTCATTTTAAACTTAAATACAAAATGAGAAAAGGGGGGGGAAACCTTTCCATGTACATAGCAGAACATAAAGGATTCAATATAAAAGAAAACCTATGTAATAACTACTACATGTTATTTTCAAAGCTACCCAGCTTCTCTGGGCTCTTGAAGGTTTTATGCTGGTCTTATTTGCGTCCGTGTTGTATTTTCCCCTTAGCAGAATGTAAACTCCTTGAGAGCAAAGATTGATTCCTCTCTCTGTGTCCCTAGCACCTAATACACTGCCATGTGTATTATGGACATTCAATAACATTGAAATGAATTGGTTTGACTATCTTCCTCCCAAACCTTCCCCCACTTCAGAATTTGCCTGTATCTGTTGAGGATACCATCATCCCCCTAGTTACTCAAGCTTTCTTAATAGATAGTTCTAAGGGTGGCAAAGCATTTTACATTATATCACATTTGATCCTCACAATAGCCCTATAAGGGAGGTGCTATTATTCCCCCCATTTTGCAGATAAGGAAACTGAGTTTTATAATGTTTAAGTGACATGCTTAGGGTTACAGCTAGTAAGTATCTGAGGCAAGATTTGAACTCAGGTCTTGCTTAGGCAGGTCTTCCTTACTCCAAAAACCAGTACTCTCTCAGTAGTTTTTGAATATTACTTCTTTCTCACCTTCCCTCTACCCAATAAGCTATCAAATGTTATACCTTAAAACATCTCTTTCATCCAGCTTTTCTTTCCATACACACAGTTACCACCTGAATTAAGGTCTTCATCACTTATACTTGGACTATGGTAACAACCTTTTAATTGCATTTCTTGTGTCCAGGCAGTCATCCTTCATTCACACATCTTTATAAAATCTAAGTTGACCGATAAGTTCCCTATGAATCCACAGAGTCCTAGGCAAGTAATTCCTCCTTCTTCCCTAATTTGGAATTATTTACTTGTGTTCAAGAATTTTGGATGCAGTTAGATGGCGCAGTGAATACTGTACCAGTCCTGGAGTCAGGAGGACCTGAGTCCAAATCCGGCCTCAGACACTTTGCACACTTTGGGCAAGTCACTTAACTCCAATTGCCTTGCCTGCCCCCCTCCAAAAAAAGAAAAGAGAATTTTAGTATTTCTTTCTTAAGAGCTTCTATTAGAAAGGAAAAATTGAATACTCACTTAGAATTTTAGTTCCTGTATCCTAACTGACTTTTCTGATCCCTTTGGAAACTATTCTGTCAAAGCCTACTACACATGTCAAAACATAAGTGTTGTATCAGTGGGACAAGAAACGCCCAGGTCAAGGCAAGAAATTGAAACTTTATCCAGGATACATCATCAATGCCAGGACAAAGACCTCATCAGCGGAAGCAATATGAACTTTATACCAGGGGCAGCTAGGTGGCGCAGTGAGTAGAGCACCGACCCTCAGGAGGACCTGAGTGCAAATGCGGCCTCAGACACTTAACACAAAAAACTAGCGGTGTGACTCTGGGCAAGTCACTTAACCCCAAATGCCCTCCAAAAAAGAAAAAAAAAACTTTATACCAATTACATGAAATATCATCAATACCAAAACAAATAGTCATATGAGTGGGGCAAAAAGAGCCCAAAACTGCCTAGACAAATGTTAGCAATGTGTATGTCAGTCAACTGCCATGGAAGAATAATGGAGTGTAGAAACGTAGTCTTTGTCCCGTCCTAACCTGGGACTTGAGTCCCATTGAGATGTATGAATAAGGTAAAATACAAGGAATATGACCATTCTCAAAGCTATATTACCTGCAATAAAGTGAAGATCAGTTCCTTGCTCTCTCCCCACCTTTTGTGATGCTCAATAGGTGGTTAGGAAAACACATTCCCATTTATGTATGGGAGTAGTGAAGGGATGGGAGAGTTTGTGTGTGTACCCATTGTGGGGGGGAGGGTGCATGCATGCAAGTGTGTGCAAGGGACACAGAAAATACAAAAAGATCTAGTATATTGTAGAGATGTAATACATCTCTATATACTGATCATAAAACCAATGGCGCCTTCAAGGATCCTACACAGACAGACAAACAGAGCAAGAGGAAGTCAGAGGCTAGAAGAGTAAGGACAAAAACCACTTTGAAAGAGCCAACCTCTGATGTTCCTTTTACTGGTACTGAGAGCTATACAGATTTAGTGTAGGCCCAGAAAAGGGTGAGATGACTCTCAAACGATCCCAGATGCTTTCCCCTTCTGGAGAAATGGGCCTAATCTGGGAGGAGATAGGGGAGAAATCAGCAAAAAGTTGGAAGATCCTTAGGGAGATGGGATTGGCTAGAAAGAGAAAAGTGGCCTTAAAAGTTTGTGGGCTCAAGTAAGAATCAGCATTTTTTTTTTTTTTTTTGCTTTTTGGAGGGCAGGACAATTGGGGTTAAGTGACTTGCCCAAGGTCACACAGCTAGCAACTGTTAAGTGTCTGAGGCCGGATCTGAACTCAGGGAACCTGAATTTCTTACATATATCACCAATTCTAAAATGAGCAATCTCTTCACTAATACTCCAGTTTCCTGTCCACGGGCCTTTTCACTGGCTATCTCCTTCATTTCTTAGAATGCCTCGTTTCTCTAAAAATTCTGCTCAGATGCCATCTTCTATCTAAAGCTTTTCCTGCTGCTAGTGCCCTGCCCCACCCAAAATTACCTCACATTTGTGTGGATACATACACCTTGTATCTAGTTATTTACATGTGTGTTATTGCACCCAATGGAAAGTGAGCATTCTGGAAGGGACTGTTTCTGTCTCATCTTTGTATCTTCAATGCCCATCACAGTACCTGGCACATGGTAGATAATTAATAAACACTTATTGATTGATTAGTGGATTGCTATTTAATTGTTAAATATACAGTCACTTTTCTTTCTACCTCCCTGCTTTTTAGTTTAAGACCCTTTAAATTAAACATGAAAAACTTTAGACAAATACATTTGATCAGCACTTTTAAAGTATTTTAAAATATAAGGTAGCTTATTCTTAACCAAAAGTCCAACATTCCTATATTTTAAGCTGCTTATACACATGGTCTTCTTAAATACCTATTCACTTCCTAAATCAGTCTTTTTTCATCTGAAATCCTTGCCTTCAATTGGCAACAATGATTAAAAAAAAAAACCACCTGTATCCCTAAGGTCTTCAGTTTCTTAACCAAAGCCTTCAGCATCTTTACCAGTTCTTGATAGATTCCATCTAGTGGCATCATTTTTTTTTCTTTTTGGAGGGGGGAAGGGAGGGCAATTGGGGTTAAGTGACTTGCCCAAGGTCACATGGCTAGTTTTGTGTTAAGTGTCTGAGGCTGGATTTAAACTCAGGTCCTCCTGACTCCAGGGCCAGTGCTCTATTCACTGCACCACCTAGCCACCCCATAATGGCATCATTTTCAAACATGTGAATCAACAGAACTGTGTAGCAGTTATCTGGTTTGACAAGAATTAGGAAGTTCTGATGGAGTGTGAAAGCAGATCAAAGCATACTATTTTTTACTTTACTTTTTTCTTGGTTTCTTTTTTTCTTTCAGTCTGTTTCTTCTTTTACAACATCACTAATATGTAAATATATTTTACATGACTGTACATACATAACATATCAAATTGCTTACTGTCTTAGGGAGGGGGGAAGTAAGGGAGGGAGGGAGAAAATTTGGAACTCAAAAAAATTTAAATCAGCGTTAAAATTTTTCTTTACATGTAATTGGGAAAAAATGAAATACTATAAAAGAAGAATTAGGAAGTTCTGTGACATAATGGGTACATGGACCAGGAACATTGCAGACCTCTCTCTCCCTTCCCTCCCCCCCCCCGCCCACCCCATCAGGTCAATAATTATTGGTTTCAGTAACCCTCAAAAGGAGTCACCAACTAACACAGCTCATTTCTTTGTCTGATCCTTACTAGGTGATCTCTCACCTGATGGCACACCAGCATCCATCTGACCATTCTTTGGAGGACAAGTGCTTGCTTCCTCCTCAGATAGTGCTGTCTCATCCTCTTTGGGAAGAGCCTTATATCTCTTTAATAACTCCAAATGTTCAGTGGTTTTTCTTTCCTTTCTTTTCTTGCAAAATTCTCCCACCCTCCAACCTCCTGTCAAAGATCAGGATTTCTCTTTGTTATCAAAGATTTTAAACTAAAAAGGAGATGGTAGAGAAAAAAAATGACAAGGCACATTCAACAACTTTGTTATTAGAGCCCTCCTTGCCTTTTTTCTTAAAGGAACACTTCTTTCTCTCTAATAATAGAGGGTGGAGAGGTGTTCCTTGAGCCCCTTCACCTTATTTTCAAGGAGGGTGACCAATCTACACTTTGATCACGCTCTCTGTACTTGCTAGGAATAAGAATGAGATCCTGACATTCATGTTGTCTTTCTTTCTTTCTTTCTTTCTTTCTTTCTTTCTTTCTTTCTTTCTTTCTTTCTTTCTTTCTTTCTTTCTTTCTTTCTTTCTTTCTTTCTTTCTTTCTTTCTTTTTCATTTATTTATGTATTTATTTTTCTTCCTTCCTTCCTTCCTTCCTTCCTTCCTTTCTTTCTTTTTCTCTCTTTCTTTCATCCTTTCTCCCTTTCTTCCTTCCTTTCAGTTTTTTTGTTGTTGTTAAAGTTTTATTGACATATTTTATTTTTACTTTACAGACATTGACAGATTATCCCCCCCCCCATGAGAGGTTTCTTGTGACAAAGTAAAATAATTGTGGGGTGTGGGGTGGAGGTGAGGGCAACAAACTTGTGCTTTCCCAGGAGAATCACAGTAGAAAACTGATTGTGGGGCCCTTCAGAGAGTAGTGTCTCTCCTCACTGAGTTGGCATCTCCAAAGCAATTGGACTTTCTCTTGGTTCTTGTTACTTGTCTGACCACTCATTGGACAATCCTTTTCTGTATTCTCCTCTTCCTCCCACACACTAAGCTGAGAGCACCTCTCCCTTGATGATCTACCAGCCCCCATGAGATGACTACCAAAGTCCTGACCACTATTTTCCAAACCATCCTGCCTACACTATGGCCATCATCCTCATCTCTTCTCCATCAGAACTTTGGACTCACTGCAAGGTCTCCAATAACTGAGCTTTTTGCCTTCGGTTGCTCAGAACCAGGTCTCTGTCACTTACTGGCCATCATTCTAAACCATGCTGATGCACACTCCTTCTCTGTTCCCTCTTTCCAATTCCCCTTTATGTATTATCTTCCCCCTACTAGAATGCAAGCTCTTTGAAGAGCAAAATGAACAGAACCAAGAGAACTTTGTATACAGTAACAGCAATCTTGTTTTAAGAACAATGATGACTGAATAAGTCATTTTGACTATTAGAAATACCCAAATTCACTACAAAGGGCATATGAAGAAAGACACTATCTGCATCCAGAAAAAGAACTGATAGAGGTATGTATAGAATGATTATATATATATATATATATATATATATGTAACTAGTGGTAGCCATCTCTAGAGTGGGAGGTGGGGAGGGAAGAAAAAAAGAAAAAGAAAAAAAATAAATTTACATAATAACCTTATTTCATATTTAAAAGGCATATCAAGTTGTACATAATGTATTTGCAGTTTCATATGCAATCATCTTTTTTATTATACTATGTTATGGAAATGCTTGTTTTATTCTATAAATTAAAGATAAAATAATTTTTGAAAAAGAAGGTAAGCTCCTCAAGGGCAGGGAATATCTTGTTTGTTTGTATTTCTGGTACTTAATACAGTATTAAGTACATAGTAAAAACTAAATGAATGCTCTATCTATCCCTAAAATCTTTCCTGAATTCTAACATCACGTTATCTACTGCCTGTTGGACATTTCCAACTGAATGTCCCATAGCTATCTCATATTTAACATTGCTAAATCAGAACTCATCTTTCTAAAATGAAAAATAAATCTGTTTTCCCTCCAAACTTCACTATTTCAGTTGAGGGCAGCATTGTCCTTCCAGGCACCAGGTTCATAGCCTAAGATTCTTTCTTGACTTTTATCTCTCCCTCAGTCCCTATATTCAGTCAGTTACTAATTTGTAGATTCTACTTCCTAAACAGCTCTTGTATCCGTCCCTTTCTCTTTACTCATATAACCTTTACCCTACTTCAGTCTCCAATCACCTCTTAGTAGACTACTGTAATAGCCTAATAATTGTTCTCCCTACCTTCAGTCGAATCAACAAGTATTTATTCACCCACTAGTTGCCAAGTACTTTGCTAAGCCCTGGAAATACAAAGAAAGACAAAAAATAATCCCTGCCTTCAAGGAGTTCTCTATCTAATGGGAGAAACAACATAGAAATAACTATGATAAATTGGATAAATAACTATGATAAATTGGATAAATCAGAGACAGAAGCCACTAGCATTAGGGGGATCCAAGAAAGGCTTCCTGTAGAAGATGGTATTTTAGCCAAGACTTGAAGGAAGCCAGGGAAGCCAGAAAGTCAAGGGGAGAAGGGACAGAACTGCAAGCATGGGGGCAGCTCAGCTATGAAAATACATGGAGTTGGGAGATTGTCTATGCAAAGAGCAGAAAGGAGACAGAGTTATCGGATATTACTTAGAGAAGCACAAGATGTAAGAAGACTAGAAAAGTAAGAGAAGGCCAAGTTATAAAGCTCTTTAAAAGCCAAGAAAAGGATTTTTTTTTTTAATCTTCAGGGAAACAGAGTCTCTAGAGTTTACCAAATTGAAGGGGGAGGGGAAGTTGAAAAGGTCAGACTTGCCCTTTAGGAAGATCGCTTTGATAGTTGAGTAGATGAACTGGAGTAGAGAGAGACTTGAGGAAAGGAAACCACCTCAGAAGGCTATCACAGTAACCCAAGCTTGATGTGATAAGGTCTTTACCAAGACAATAGCAGTGACAGAGGAGAAAAGGAAATACAGAGAGGTTGCATAGGTAAAATCAATAGATTCTTCACTTCTCTCTTCTCCTATCTTCCTTTTGCTCTAACATTTCTTCTTCAGCTGAAGTCCTCCTCCTTTAATTTATATCTTTTTAATCTCCCTATCCTCTTTTAGTTTCTCAAGCCTTCCCAAATTTCAAACTCTAGCTTTCTTCACAACTCCAAACCCTCCAAATCCTGATCACAATTCTTTCTCCTTTTTCGTTATCTCATTTCCTTCTTCTTCTCTCACTCTGCCATCATTCATGGCAACCATCTATAAAATCTTTACCTTCTTAAATATTGATAGATTTGCAATATGCTCAATATTTATCACATACTTGCTATTGTGCCTATAGTTGTAATAGTCAAACAATAAATTTGATCTGTAAGATACTATCACACAGACATTGTCCACCTTCCAGTGACTTTCACCAGGATTTCTCACAATTAACTGACTAGTGTTTCCCTAAAAAGGATAGTAAATAAACAGGACATGAATAATGTCAACAAATGGATAAAACACAAATGTTTGAAAGACCCCAGTTGATGTTTGCATGGACTCCAAGAATATGATAAGAACTCGGCTCCAAACCGACACAGGAAAAAATTTGACCAGTGGTCACTGGCCTGGCCTTGACACTCAACCAAACCAAAGGCAACTGCACCTTTAGAGACAGGTTAACTGGCATCCAGGATGGCTACGAAGAATTCTAACTGAAAGTGGACATCAGTCTAGGTGGGAAAGTGCCTGTTTTACAATGTTACACAAGGAATGATTTTCCAGTGATGTTTGGATGGTATTCTTGGTGTTGTACAATAAACCTGTCTTTGTTATGTTGATAGTTGTCCAGTAATGATTGAGTGGTGTATTTACTGCAGGGGGTGGGAGGGGAGGGAGACAGAGAGAGAGATGTATGTGTGTATTTTGGTCCTTAATACATATTTTAGAGATTCAAATTTACGACACTCACTACATTTGATATCAAAAACCTAAATAGAAGTTAACAAGACATTAAAAAGAACCAAGTCTTCAAAAGTATTTTATTATATTACTATTATGTTTATTATACCTATAATTAAAAACTATCACTTAACTATAATCAGTCCATGAAACTTAAGAGGGTATTCGATCTAATATTCTAGCCAGAATTAAACATAAACCAGGCCATTTGATGACCACTAACAGCATTTAGAGTCCAGCAAGCCAAGGATAATCAATTCTCCTGCTTCGGGGCATAAACTGATCACCTGTGGAGCTTAGAAGAGACATTTCCCCTTGTATATAAAATAGTACAATTGGCTTTGTGTGTGGAGGGCTTCCCTCCCCACCCCCACCCCATTTGTCTGAAGTATTATGTATTGGCCATTGCCGAAGGCAAGATATCAGACTACATAGGCCAATGATCTGACCCTCTTTAGAAAAATCTTAGATTCATTTGAAAATAATGAGATTAGTTTTCATTTTCATGAACAATTTCCTTTGCCCTCCTGAAAAGGAAATGTGCATCTGTACATCTATAACATGTAGCAGTACACTTGTATTTATAGGCTGACATGAAGAAACTAGAAAAATCTCACTGCTTTAAGACATTCAATTTAGAACTTTACCTAATCTTTCTTTAATTTGGTATATGTCATATATGTGTACAGTGTGTACAAAGCTTTCCAACCTGTACGAGATTCCAGTTCATCCTATGCAAAGGCTTAAGAAAGCAATGACAAAGAGAAGGAAAGCTTTTCTTTGGAAGGTCTGGGTTTCCTGATTGCCATGAATGGCCTTCCTGGGGGAGGCAGTATCAGCACTCCCACTAGGTTTTCCTAGTCTAATTAGGAAAATATACCCAATCAAGTTTTTTTTTTTTCTTAAATTAAATGGTAGTTAATTAGGAGGTGAAGACATTTCTATAGAACTTAAGTGTCTCAGTAAGATACTTTTCCCCTTATTCTCAACTAACAAGGACAAAGGGTGGGATTTTAGAAGAGAAGAAAGATTCAAACGAGTTAGCAGTTGGTAGGGCTGGGGAAGGGTGTGACTTGTGTGTCCAAACAACAATTAAGAATGAACGTGTTCCTAAGTCCTGTATCCTTGCTGCCTCTAGACATGCATCTGTGGTCCTAGATCTTTCCTCCATTTGCCCTGGACTCAGAGGGAAGGGCAATTCACACATATTCTGGTAAAGATCTGTGTTGCAGGGAGTATTTATTATGCAGGGCAGTAACAGAAAAAAAAACAGATAGTTTCTGCAGTGTCATGTTACCTTCCTTCCTCTGTCCCACTCCCTGTTTTCCTTCAAAAAAGAAAAGGGGTGGGAGGGAGAGGAGAAGGGGAGGGAGAGCCTCCAGCGGTGGGATACAGAAAGAATCAGGCTCACCACTGACAATTACTGGACCTCCCTTCAGGGTAGACCCACTCATTTCCTGTTCACTCACAGGACGGAGGGGCCCTATATTGGGGTTTCCAAAGACAGATGCAACTCGTCCAATGTGTCTGATTTGTGGTTATGACTAACCCACAAATGAGTACATGGTAAGTTGGATTTGCCCCGAGAAATAGGGTTGTGCCTACCTGGCACTAAATGAACTAATAGAGTCTGTCAATTCAGTAAAAAAAAATCAATTCTATAGGCATAAAAAACAATCAAACTGGGTGCTTGCTAACCTATGAATTTTTTTTTTAATGTTTTATTTAATTGACTCCATTTTTAACTGATTGTTTTGGCACAACTCAAGTTACTGCCTGAATATAAGTTTAGCACTTTTGAAATTATAACCCAAAGAGTTGATAGGGAAGACTCTTAGAATAGTGAAACGAGCACTGGAATTGGAATCAGAAGGTGTAGATTTGAGTCCCAACTCTGTCACTGACGACCTATGTGACTTTAGACATGGCACTCACTCCACCTCCCCTCTAGGCACGTTTCTCCTCTTGTACAATAGAATAGATGATCTCAAAGCTTCCTTCCACTTCTAAAATTCTGTTTCTGTAATATTTAATATGCTTTCTTGGAAAAAGTCTGATTTTCATATTGAGAGACCAAGAGAAGACTTACTCTTATAGTAGTATATGTATATTATACTATAGACAGCAAGATGGTGAAAGGACTGATGGGGAAGAATAGGAAGTCACTCTATGGCCTACAGAAATGGTCTCCGCAATGAGGAAAATGAGAAAGAGGAAGGAAATAGGAGTGTTGGTGCTAACACTGGAGTTAGTTAAATATAAAGGAACAAAGACAGATCAATGAATTATGGGACTATGTATAAATACTTTCCAAGTTGAAAAATGTAAAAATAGAAAGCAAGATAATGATCTTACTCCCTACATCCTTTCCTCTTCCCCCAAGCTTTGTAAAACAAAAACAATGTTCATTTGTCCCAAAGAGTAATAAGGGGGACTGCCCCATAAATTGTACTATTTTCTATAAAGCCTGTAGAGAAACAGGTCCACTGAGCTTTTTGTCTTGCTCAGTCATTTCTGCCATGTCTGAGTCTTCATGACCTCATCTGGGGTTTTCTTGCTAAAGATACTGGAGTGGTTTGCCATTTCCTTCTCCAGTTCATTTTACAGATGAGGAAACTGAGGCAAACAGGGTTAAGTGACTTGCTCAGGGTCCCACAGTCACTACGTGTCCAAGCCTAGATCCGAGCTCAGGAAGATGAGTCTC
>NW_027186304.1:41713972-41716705 GCF_028583685.1 Petaurus breviceps papuanus | reverse complement strand
CTCACAAAGGATATTCCATCTCCCAACTCAGGGCATTTTCACTGGCTGTGCCACCCTGCCTGAAATGCTCTCCTTCCTTCATTTCTACCTCTAAGCTTCTCTGGCTGCAGTCAAGATTTAGCTCAAATCCCACTTTCTGTAAGAGGTCTTTCCTAGTTCCTCTCCCCCACCCTCTGAAATCACCTCCCATATTTCCTGCATCTATCTTGTTTGCACATAGTTGTTTGTATTTTGTCTCCCCCAAGAGATCGTAAGCTCCTTGAGGGCAGGAACTGTTTTTTCCTTTCTTTGCATCCATAGCACTTTAGCACAGTGTCTAGTACATAGCAGGCATATAATAAATATTTGTTGACTTGCCTTAACTTGAGCAAATGCCTCTCACAGTGCTTTGTATATAGCAGATGCCCAATAAATCTAATCTCTCCTAAATGCCAAACTGAGTCAAGGTAAGAAGCTGATGTTGTGGCCAAAAAAAGTAACATGAGGGATGGCTAGGTGGCACAGTGAATAGAGCACCAACCCTGGAGTCAGGAGGACCTGAGTTCAAATCCGGCCTCAGACACTTAATACAAAACTAGCCATGTGACCTTGGGCAAGTCACTTAACCCCAATTGCCCTGTGTTCCCCCCCTCCAAAAAGCAAACAAAACGAAATGAAACAAAAAAAAGTCATCCAAATGATATCCATCTCAGTATTGTATTATATTATCTCCAAATATCTAGGGCAAAACTAAAAAGTAAGACCTACAGCTTATTTGTCTACCTAAATCTAAGTATCCCAATGGTCATAAATTCCCAGGTGCTTCAGCTGTTTCTTTCTCTCACAAATCTTCACCACACCTCTCCACACTGAACAGAAATTTTGCCCAACAAAGGTCTTGTTTGTATCACACCAATGTGATGATATCCTTTGGTTCACAGCTATATTTCTTCAAGAGAAGTTCTTGCCAAGTGAAACTTCTTTGCTGTATGTTATGCAGATGACCCCTGTCAGTGAGCTGAAAATCCTGTTTCTATTATACTGCACTGTTTTGTTCCATACTTTTAGTTAGTAAAGAGCATCCCCAAAATGAAAACAATCTAATCCTAACTTTGAAGAGAAACTAACAAATATTCATTAAGCACCTACTACGTGCCTGACATTATGCTAGGAGCTTGCTCATTGAATACTCTCTGCTGCATATCAATAAAATGACTTTCAAATTTATTAGGGTTTTTTTGGGGGGGGGGTGTTTTTTTTTTTTTTTTGTAGAGCAAAATTTGAGTTCTCTAGACCTACAATCCAATTCACCACTTTAAGTTTTGTTCATCGAGGAAAGAGAAGTTTGGGAAGATTGGTATTGGTACAAAATTAGGGGTTACAGAGCTGAATATATATGCTCTACTTATCAAGAGCCTTCAGAAGGGGAAAACAGTAAGTCACTCTCATGATCACAGAGCTCTCGCCTTGCTAAGGACATCAACAGTTAGAAGGGTAATAGACAAGCAGGCTTTGTTTTCTCAGCAGGAGATGCTATACATTGGTACAATGGATATCTGTTTTATTTTTTTTTTTAAATTAAGATATCCATTATCTACAGAGCAACCTTAGAGGGACAGACTGTGGATTTGAGTTTAGAATTTTATGTCTGACTCCAAAAGCCAGATGGTCTTTTACACAATGAAAGTTCACTACAATTATTTGTAATTGTTTCCTTATCACTATTATTGCCATTGTTATTAATAACAATAACAATAATAATGTTGAAGCAATGAAAACACTCATGTTTCATACCCCCCATGTCTCACTGCCTCCCACTTCTTCATCTCTTACATGTTCATTGTGCCATTTAGCTAATCAGAATTGAACTCATGTAAAAAACCATTAGACCGGATTTTAAAAGTTGTTTTCTTCTCAGATAACTCTAATTAGAGACAATGCACTGAAGTTTAGATTTGTCTAATGAACATATCATCTTTGCCCCCTGCAGAGTGTTTATTTGTAGACACCTACTGTAGTTGGAAAGGGAATTTTTTTTCTTTTAAATATGGCATTAAAATAGCATATTTCACTATTCATTCTGAGGAATTTCTTGTGTATTTTTCAAGAGAGGAGTAGGGATATAGACTTTTAAAATTTGAAATATGACATCCATATCTTTTGGATTTTTTTAAGTTGCTAATAATATGCTTTAGGGGTACTCTTTATGGTTAGCAAAGCTGAGAGGTTCTGACCCCCAAAGGATGCAGGAAAAGATAACTTACATAAATGTATATGGTGCCCTGAAGGGGCCTCAATTGTATTATAGGGTTTCTCTTGAACAGCATTGGTTCGGGTAGTGGGACAGTGAAGCAAAACTAAGTGGTTCTTTAGCGGATGATCTGTGAATGAAACACATTACATGACAAAGAGAAGTAAGTACCTTTCAATGCCAACTGGTTGTCTGTAAAGCACTGAGATATGAAATGGTACAAAGCAACTAATAAAATGTTTATCTTATAAAAAAAAAAAGTACCCTTAAAATATCCACTGCAAAATCTTAAAATGGAATGATCTAGCAGTGTAAATGGAACTATTTGAAAAACCTTGAGTCTTAAGCTTTGAAAAGAACAGGCATAGGTCATGTGAAATACATAAGAGTAGGTTCATTGAATGTATCTTTTTTTAGAATTTTGAACCAGTCCTTTTTATGTTCCTTTCTTTCCTTCTTCTTCTTCTTCTTCTTCTTCTTCTTCTTCTTCTTCTTCTTCTTCT
>NW_027186304.1:41697838-41713962 GCF_028583685.1 Petaurus breviceps papuanus | reverse complement strand
CTTCTTCTTCTTCTTCTTCTTCTTCTTCTTCTTCTTCTTCTTCTTCTGCTTCTGCTTCTATTTACCTTGTGGTTTTCAAAACAACCTTTTATTCTATTGTTGGATGTCCTAAAAGGTGAGCAGAAGTTGAGGTAAAGGGAAGATTCTCCATGCAGCTGGAGCCAAGTCTCTCTCCAGTGAGACGACAATCACTCACATAGCTTAATTAATTGTTTTACATGTGAGGCACCATTGTCAAAAGCTACATATCTCAAAGGAACAGAAAAAGATGTTCTCTGATAAGATCTCAAAATTCCTATGATTTCTAATGAAATTAGATTCAGTTTATTGTCATAAGAGAAATGCTTGCCACAGAAAGTTCAACTAGATGGATACTCTTGGATATACAAATCTCCTTTTTTAATGAGATCAACATGCACTATAACACTTTGCTAGATTCTGTCTCTACATAATATAGTAAAATTCATTTTTGATTATTTGTTCAAAATATGACCATGCGGTAAAGACATGGCACTTTGTATCTTTCTAATCAAAGAATCTCCAAGTTGGAAGGGATATCTGTCTAGATTTGGTATAACCCATGCTGAACAACAGCCTCTCTCTTAGTTTCCTCCCACAAATGTTCATTTAGTCTTGATTTAAAGGCTTCTAGTGAGGGGGAACCCACTACCTCCCACAGTAGCCCATTTCATTCTTAAGTGGCTCTATTTGCTAGGAATTTTTACTTTTACTTAGCTAAAATATGCCTCCGTGCAATTTCCATGCATGGCTGCTAGTTGTATGTTCTCTTCGGTCATGCAGGACAAGTCTGATTCCTCTTTCACACAGGTAGCCCTTTGAAAGTGTGGAGACAGTTGACACGACCCTTCCCCCCTCTCCGTAAGTCTTCTCTTCTCTATCCCCAGTTTCTTCAACAGATATTCATGTGGCATGACCTCGTCTGCTCTTACTCTCCAGGCTGCTCTCCACCAAACCATGCCCACCCAGCCTCATCCTCTTTATTTTCTATCAGGGAACACTGTGCATCACTGTCATTCGCCTTTGTGCCCTCTCTCCCTGTTAGATACTTCTGGTCCTACCTGCTGCAGCACCTGGTGCAGGAAGCACTTCATAGAGTGCTCCAACCTTCTGTAACAGGGGATTCAGTCCATGCTGCCAGATCCCAGCATCTTTCCTTGCCTACAGGGAAAGTCTGGGTACCCAAATACACCAACAGATAGATAGATAACATTGATGTACTAAAGGATGGATAGAAAGAAACAGATAAGTAGATTGGATGGATGGATGGATGGATGGATGGATGGATGGATGGATGGATGGATGGGTGGATGGATGGATGGATCCTTGCTTAAATAACCTTTTTGTATTTCCTTGTTTCTCTCTTTAAAAAGAAAAGGCCTTTAGTTGTGGTCCAAGAGGTGCAACAATTGTTAGTTTATAGTCATTTAACGTCTAATGTTGTCTTTTATTCTCATTTGAAATTGTTATATTTATTAAAGTTGCATAACTTTTTGGAAAACTTTGAAAGGATGGTAAGATTAATTCAATAAGAGCCGCACAAAGGTCACATTGCTTACAGTCAGAATTACAGTCAGTTGTCAAAAATCTTGCCCCCAGCAGACAGACACCTTCAAACTACGACCATTAGCTTTACCTTTTCAAAAAGTTGTGATGTTGTAACCTGTTAACATTGACAATAATCTAGAAAGCTAGTGTGGTTTCTCAGAGGCTAATTATAAACAGGTGAAACTCTGAGCAAAAATTCAGGAATCAAGTAGCACATTTTTGAGCTCATTAATGTTCTTATTCAAATACAGGAAAAGAAAGGTTCACATTCCACTGCATTATGCAGGGCCTCAAGTAAGCTGATAAAAACCAGGTGATTTGCCTGCAAAAAACCTTAAAAGTAAAAATAAAGTAACTCAGTTTGGCTTTCTGTTTTGTTGTGTCTCATGAATTAAAATGATTTCCAAATCCAAAGATATTGTGGTTATGGATAAATGGAACTTCCTGGGTTCCATTAATATAAAAATATTCATAGGAGAACTCTTTAGCAAAAATTAAAAAAAAAAAAACAGAAACAAGTGGGTGTCCATTGACTAGGGAATGTCTGAACAAGTTGTAGTATATGACTGCCATAAGAAACCACAAAGATTAGGAACCCAGAGAAGTATGGGAAGACTTATATGAGCTGATGCAGAGCAAAGAAACCCAGTAGGAGAAATACTCCAATGGATCTGAATTCTGTGGGCATTCTTCAGTATTGCAAATTGCAGAACCTAGTCAATGTCCTGCTATAAATATACCACAGATGGTTCAAAGTGACGTAAATTAAAACAGTACTCAACTACAAGTCTACCTTGGTTCCAGAAAACCGATGATCAAACACACATTTCACTCCTCTTAGTAGAGAGGTGGTAAACTGCTAGTAGGGATTGCTGGATAGCTGTTCATTCTAAACTGTTTTCCTTTGTTATGAAAGAGAGAAAAAGACAGAGAGACAGAGACAGAAGAGAGAGAGAGAGACAGAGAGAGAGACAGAGAGAGAGAGAGAGAGAGAAACAGAGACAGAGACAGAGACAGAGACAGGAGAGAGAGAAACAGAGACAGAGACAGGAGAGACAGAGACAGAGACAGAGACAGGAGACCAGAAGACAGAGAGACAGAGACAGAGATTTTAAAAAATCATTTAAAAAAAACCTTAAAAAGGAAATATCTGTAGTTCAATGACCAGAAGGAATTAATTGACTTAGCCGATGTGAATGAATGGAGAAGGTTAAACCAAAGCACTGGGGCTTTTCTTCCCTTCTTTAATAGAAAGTGAAATGGAATCTTTAACTTGGATCTGAGCATACCAATCCCACAGTGGAGGGTTCCTCAATTTCACATTTCATCTCCAGAGGTTAATGTACACATCATCTAACATTGCCACCAGTAATATACTGCAGGGTTATCCCAAGACAAAATGTTGATATTCAGTGTAAACTTGTGATTTGAGGCCTCAGTGATAATAGTGCTACCAAATGAGCTGTCTTATAGTTCACACTGCAGCTGAATATCTGCTCTTTTTAAAGAATATCTCTTTAGTTTCTTTTCCAGAATCATCACATTTTAAACCTTTATTCATTTTCACTGTATTTGGTTCTAAATACTCTAAAGATGGCTTTCATGCCTTTAAAAATCAGTTCTTGGTTTTATTTTTATTATTATCTTAAAAGATTAAAAGCTATCTGTTTCCTTCCTGAAGTTTTCCTTTCTCAATCTTTCACACTGCTAATGAATGCCTGGCTGCTGGCACATGAGTTCACTTATTTATTAGAAAAGGAATGCTTAACTATATTTCACATACATGCTTTGTGGGTTCCTTTGGTGATGAGAGAAAGGACACAGCAAGAGTCCAAGAAGAGAGTAGGTTATCATACACAGGTATTGCTTGGATCACATGCACAAATGGGCTTTTTAAGCTTTTTTCAATATGAAAAAGAATTATGCTAATGAAAGTTTTAATTTTAGGAATTGCTAGTAGATGGGCCGTGGTATTCCTCCCAGTCTTAAGGATGCCATACTTTGAAGTAGCATTAATAAACCATTCATTTTCTAATTTTAAATAAATTACATTATCTTTTTATTTGAAGGGCTTAAAGTTCATCTCTATAGCATTGCATTTAGCAAAATCCAAGCACTTAAGAAACATGCTTTTCACAATTGTACTCTAGTGCAGGCCAGCTTTGCCCTCTACAGTCCCACATACCTAAACTTATGGTCCCTCTGAAAGACTAGAGATTCAAGATCATTATTCCAATAACATCAGGACTTATCCTGCAGCCTCTCTGCCACTAGGAATCCCACCAAATCAGCTGGGGACTGATAAAGAAAAATGATTCTTTATTTTTCAAAAAGGGGGAGATCATTTTAAAGTGATGTTCTTTTTTTAAAAAATGAGAGCATTGTTTATAAAAGATATGGCTAAAAAGTAATAGTAATAGTTGTGTGGTGTGTCTGCATGTGTAATGTTAAACAGACCTCTCAGAACATATACAGTCAAACGAGTATTGTTCCCTTCAAAGTCTGCACACTGGGAGATTATACTCTTCTCAGACTATGATAAATTCCATTTTGGAACTACTCTTCTGGGAATGCCTTCAAGGGCTTGCTAATAAACAAGATGAGAGAATTTTTCTCTTTACTTCATAAGTAAAACAAGGCAGCTAGGTGGCCCTAGATAGTCCTGGGTCTGGAGTCAGGAAGATCTGAGTTCACATCTAAGCCTCAGACTCCTTTGACCCTGGGCAAATCACTTAACCCCTGGCTCAGTTCCATCATCTGTAAAATGGGGATCTTACTTTCCAGAGTTGTTGTGATGATCAAAAGAAATAATTATAAAGTTCCTGGCATATAGTCGGTGCTTAATAAATGCTTGCTTCCTTTATAATCATGTCTCATTTTTTGAGCAAAAACAGTATCTCCCAACTTAATCCCCAATCTTTTTCACAGAAATCAGTTCTGAATAATTTTTGATTGTTTATAAGAATCAAACTGTCAAAGTATGAACAGCCACTACCACTACAGGGTGTTGTGTGTGTGTGTATTTTTTTAACTAAACAGAATGGTCTGAAGACAAAAATGTTTTGGTCATCACTGAGAAAAATTGTATAGCTTCTGAAGTGGCTTTTTTTTTTAAAGAAGGCTCAAACACTCATTTGGATATAAAGTATAAATTGTGTATTGTTAGTTTTAAAATAAGTCACATGACTTTATTAGTCATATCTTGTATTTATATAATCATATAAATGATCATATTTTATTATTCCTAATGGAAATGAAAATTGACCATTGATTTGAGGTGGTCCTTCTTGGTTACTTTTTCTCCTTATACATTTTTTATTCATTCTTATCTATCAGTGATGGGAAAGGTCATGTTTTAGTTAGACCTAAACTCAGAATTTACGGACTTAAATTGTTCTGTTGCAGATCAGGCTACAGAGTTTGGCTCTCTGTATGTGTGTGTTTGAATGTATGTGTCTGTGTAGTATGCATGTGGGTAGGCAGTGTGTGTATATAGTAGGTATGCTATGGCCTGGACTTCTATAGTAGGTATGCTATGGCCTGGGCTTCTGAGTATATGTGTCTATATATACGTATATATACATCCACATACAGATACATATACATTCACTCAGTATATGTTTATACATACATATATATAATATATTGTTATTGTTTAGAGGGTCATTCATCCAACTCTTTATACATTATCCAACCCTATAGACCATACTGTCCATGAGATTTTCTTGGCAAAGATACTGGAGTGGTTTGTCATTTCCTTCACCAGTGGATTACAGCAAACAGGGTTAAGTGACTTACCTAGGGTCACACAGCTAGTAAATGTCTGAGGCTGGATTTGACTTCAGGTATCCTGACTCCAGGCCCATTGGTCTATTCACGGGGCCACCTAGCTGGCTTCTATGCATATGTATACATGTGTATATATGTTTGTGTATGTATACACACATATACATATTTACATATATGTACTCAGAAACCCAGCTCATAATATACTTTTGTTGTATGTGTGTGTATTTATTTTGTATATCATTCTTTTCTTTTCTTAATTATAAAACTGTAGCTACTTCCAACTCAGAAGTTTATGTCATAGTGTTCCTGTTAAATAATAAAGACCAGAGAGAGAAGAAAAAGACCCCATTCCGCTGCCTATGATAATCAGGCCATGTTATTACCAGTCTGATCTGATTGACAATATTTTTAAGCAGTAAGATCAGACTTTCCTTTTTTGTTGGTATTATAGCAGTGGCTTGCCTTAAGGTGAAAGGATGATTTTTTAAAAAAAATATTCCAAACTGTCAATTGCAGGTATTTGCTGGACATGTCTGATTTTATTTAGGGTTTTATTGAACATCTCTGGCCTTACAGTCTGGTCTTTTTCATAAGAAATGTCAGCAAAGTCTTTGAATTAATGGACTGTGAAGTGCTCAGAAACATACCATTTCAAAAAGTATCCTGCAAGGATGTGACACTAATGGGAGGTGACCCATGAGTTTATAAGCAAATACCCCATCCTAACTACAAAGAAATTAAGATAACAACAGCCCAAGCACAATCATTTTGAACAAAGACCTGTCAAAGAAAGGGAAGTGAAAATGAGCAGAAGAGGTAAGAATTGAAGTAGCATTAATCCATCAAAACATGTTCAAATTATCAAGTCCCCTTAGCTTATTATCCCGGAAGGTTGAGCTTTTCCATCAAATAATGGAAGTATAGAAAACTCTTCCCTATATATGAGACATTGCAAAGGAAAAGGAAGGGGGAAAAAAGGAGCAGTTAGTCTGGGAACATTTATTACATGAACCTGAATGGTAGATGCTTGAATGTGCTTCCATGGATTTTGTTTTCTTTTAATTTTTCTATTTTGGAAAAAAAAAATGCAGTGTAACTCCTTCAATCTTTTTACAATTCTGCATGGTTGAACATTTGAAATGAGTTTGTGTATCACCCTGAGGCACTGATTGAGACTTGATTGGGGCAAAGCAGACTCCATGTGCTTATTTTTATACACGTCATTTGGGAAGTTATATAGCCAAGGGAACAGAAAATGTGTTGCTCTATTGCCAAATTATCACATATCCTTTGATCCAAGGAGGAGGTGATGTTAATCAACAAGTTGCCCGACCTTAGTGCAATGGCAATGTCAGGTCAACTCGAGAAAGTGAAGAGGAAGATCTAAATACAAATAAAAAGAAACAACTCACAATCCTTATAATTATCATCATCTGCTGCTTTTCCCTCTTTTGGCAAAGAAACACTCCATCCATTTGCAGAAATCGCCTGCGGAAACGTTACATCAAAACTAATCACAACGATTAAAATCAGCTTTTCTGTGCAAGAGGAGAGTAAAAAGCAAGTTGGAGGCTGGAATGAGACTGGTTTTCCACCCCCCAAAAAAATCTCAAAAAAAAATCCATATATATAATATATACTATTTATAAATACATATATGTACAGCTTTATTTTTGAAGGAGATCAATTTTCTGCCCGTGTGATCAGTTAATTTGATTTAAGTTTTATTTTGGAGATTGATTTAGACTGGAGGTAGAGGCATGAGCTAATTGTATCCTGATCCTTGCCTTGAGGGGTTTCAAAGCCCTGGAGCAACTCTTCTCTGTATTTTGTTCTGTCTACCTTAGCCAAGCTATTGCATTTCTCTCTGGTGTAGCGAGCTGAGCAGATCGCTGGGAGAGAAATCGGAAGGGGGGAGAGGAAAGGAAGGGGACTTGGAAAGAGACTTTGTGCTTCAATGTTTCAGGTAAGATCTGACGGTTTGGGTTTGTTATTATTTGCTAAGGAGGGTATGGCTGGGACTTTGGGCGCAACTCGCTTTTACGCATGTGCCAGGCATGGGAGAGAGCGCTCCACACTCGCACACACAGAGCCAGCCACGGTGGGGTTGGCAAATTCCTCTCCGATGAGCGGCGGCGGCGGCTGCCACTTCCTCCAGTCCTTTTTTTTTTTTTCCTCCCTTTCCTTTCCTTCCCTTTCTTCCTTCCTTCCCCTCCTCCCTCCACCAAATGTAGGAGAAGCCAGCTGGAGGAGAAGAGGGGGGGAGTAGAGTGCGCGGCGGCGGGCCGGGCTGCCCCAGCCTGGGGTTTGCCACAGTGTGCGGCGGCAAGAGTTGCAATGCCCCTCCGGATCCCGGTGGTGCCCAGGAGCTGGCGGTGGCTGCTCCGGAAACCCCGTCTGTGCCAAGCGGCCGCAGCTCCCCCCTGGAAGCCCTGGGAGCGCACCTACCCCGCCCCCCACCCCGCACCTAAACCCAAGCGGTGCTTTTGCTCCACCGGCCCCCTATAACCCCTTCCTCTCTTCTCTTCCCTCCTCGTCTGTCCCTCGGAAACACCCCCTGCCAAGTGCACGGAGATGGCCCACCGGGTGGCCGGGCAGCAGCAGCTGCCCCCGGGGGCCCGCACCGCCCCCTGCCAGCAGGCGCGCACTGGGGGGCCCCCGGGCCCGAAGCCGCCTGGCTTTTGCTCCGCGCTGCTCCCCAGCTTCTGCCGTTCTCCCCGGTGCCCCCGAAAGCTCCGTGAAAGGCGCCATTGTGGCTCTGGTGCAGATGCTGCCCCGGGGCGATTTTCTTTTTCTTTCTTTTTTTTTCCTCTCTTTTTTCGCAAGAGGAACCAGGTCTCCCTTTTGTGTGCAGCCGGCTGCGTGTGGTTTCCTTTCCCCCCGGCAGTGCGGGTCGAGTCCCTGGTGTATTCACCCCCCTGGGCCGACACCGGAGACCTGTAAAGCCCCCTTCCTTCCAACCTCTGTCTCTCTGTGCTGCACGCCCCCTCCCCCCCTTTTGGGTGCAAACGTTTCATTTATTTTTTAAAAGCTCTCATTCCTCTTCCTCCCCCCTTCCCTCCCTTCCGCGATAAAGGGCACGGCACATGCTCTGGATTAGAAGTCTCCTTGGGAGGCGGGGACTGGCTGCGGGGGTGGGGGGGAGGAGGAGGAGGAGGAGGAGGATGTGAGCGCTGCAGGTAATGGCTGTGGCTTTGCTGCGCTCGCCTCTTCCCCGCGGTGCCTGCAGCGCCCGAGCCTGGAGCCTGCATCCTTCCCACCCCTCCTGTCTGCCAAGGTTCCCTTAAAGGGACAGAGCTTCCTCTCTGCCTCGCCCGCTCGGTTTGCACCCACCGCCTGGGGCGGAAGGGGTTGGGGGGAGGGAGGTGCGCTTTGGCTCCAATCCAACCCCTTCCCGTACAGGAGAAGGGAAGATTATTTACCCCACTTTCATTGAAGTGTGCGAGGTGAGCTTCCTTTCCCTCCACCCCCACTCCCCACGGGAACCAAAATAAGGATTCCACGTCTAGCCTGAAAAGACAACACAAGAAAATGGGGCTTTTTATTGGGAGATCAGGTTAAAAGTGAAATCGATCCTTTTTTAAAAAAATGTATTTTTAAAGCAAGAAGGGATATTCAGATAGTTTCTAGCTCAGGGATCCCCATACCTTTATCCGCGGCGGTAGATGGAAAGTAACGTGTGTCTACCAATGCACACACTCCCCCACTCCACCCACCCTACTACTTTTCACTGTTCCCATTACACCCGCTAGGTCCTAGCTAGCATGCATCTGCCTTTGTGCTTTCTAGCATTTACACTGTAGTTGAAGTGGTCTTCTGTTATCAAAATATCTTTTCAACGCGACTGCTCCGGAGGCAGGATGGGCTGGAGCCAACTTAAGTTACCAAAGTTGCAAATAGGAATTGCTGCTTTGTGAGTCTGGTTGCTGTTCGCAGGAACTGTCCAATATCCCTGTGGCTTTGACTTTCTCTCTTAAAAGGTGCAAAACAGTGGGCAAAAGTAATTTGGTACAAATACTGCATTATCTCTTAGATAATAGGACCGGCTGCTTTCGAGTAAATCCTTGACTTTGTGTCTGTGTGTCTCTCTGTGTGTGTCTGTCTGTCCCTGGTTGGGGAGGGTGGAGGTGGAGGAGAGACATAACAGTTTAACATACTCATTCTTTAAGAAATGTTCGCCTTCTGTTTTCAATCAACTAAGCTGGCAGCTAGAGATACAAGTTTATTTGAGAATACCCTCTGGGTACCAAGCAGGCTTGGATTGTTTTAGCAAATTAAAAATGAGCAAAATGCTTTTACCTTCTCAGCAGTAGACTCCTTAAGAGACCTCCTGTTTTGTGTGTGTATGTGTGTGTGTGTGTTAAAAGAAAAACATTCTCTGTGTACCTCAAATGTGTTTTTAATGTGAAGGAGGAGAAAATAGAGGATTTTTAAGACTGAAACTAATTCTCAAAAAAGTGTAATGACATCTGATCTCCAAACCAAGGATGTACCTAGTATTTTTAGAATTTGTGGAACCTAACAGCTAGACCATTATGTCCCTTACAACAAGATCACTTTATTTATTTGTTAAGTTAAGGCAGCATGATTAATTTATTGCTATTATTTTTATACCACTTGGTGAAATAAAGGTGCTTGGGGTACAAGGGACTGCACACTGACTTTAACAATTTGGTTGATGCTACCTACTGCTCTTTGATTGAAAAAAAAAATGTTAGCAGTTATTATAATGAGAGTAGATTTGAAGTTTGCATAATTACTAGGTGGAGGTGACCACATGGAATTTTCAAACTTTGAATAGCAAAATAAAAGTTCAATGTTTGCTTACAAAAAGCATCTGATGCCACCTGAGCAAAATGGCATCAACATAATGAAGACATTTCTAGGTTAATTTAGTGTGTGATATTTTATAAAATTTACCATCAGAGTATTCAGAATGACTGCAGTGATTCTGGTGTATTAATTATGCCTGGAGCACAGCACAAACACACACATGGAGCTTTAACACACACACACTAGAGGTCTCTCTTCTAACTGGAACATATTAGTGTGTTTATAATTCTTCCTTTAGTGTTTGAATACTAGGTTTGTAACAGTTCTATCTGAGGCCATCTTGACAGAATGGCAATTTAATGTCTCCCTTCATATTCTCTGATTTTTGGAAGGTTTTCTTTTTACTCAGCATAAAGTATTTATTGTCCAAGATTGGTTTACATCCTTATTAGGAAAATGACTGGAAGAAGATTGACCCTTGATAATGATTTTTTTAAAAAACAAATCTAAGATAAAAACATACCATTCAATTTGTAAAATATTCTTTGGTCCTAAAACTGTTTAATATGTGCACTTTTGTTTTCAAAAAGAAGAACCATGAAAGTTAGTGGAAGATGTGTTATGATGGGGAAACTGAAGATTTGGTGTCCACAAGGCTCTGACCAAATGAGATCTCTTTCAGAAGGGATCACTTGCCTTGGCATTTCTCTGAAAATGTTATGCTTTTCATTTGAATCATAATTCAAACATTTTTGTTATGATAAATCAGCTTCCCAAGTCTTTGTGTTATTTTAGGTTATGTTTTTTGAACTATATTTTTGAACTTTTATGAATAATAACATCTTTATAGGAGCCTTTGTAGGCTCATAGACAATGTTGACTGCAGTCATGTATAATTGAGTGAAAGTGGGAAACAATCAAATTTTAGTGTCAAAGATTCAAAGCTAGAAGGAGCTTTAAAAAGTGTGAAGGTCCAACTCTTATTTTTTAGATGAACCTCCAAAGATCCAGAAAGTGAAGCAATTTGCCCAAAGTCACACAGCTACTAAGTAGAAGAGGAAATCTGAATTCAGGTCCTCTCTGCCTCTAGCTACAGTGCTATTGAACTTAAAATATAAACTCATACAGAATTGTTGATGAGATTAGACTGAAGTTATGCAGAAAATGTAATTTAGAATGAAACAGCCTTTCATCACAAGTCACATTTCATAATATGATAAGTTAGAGGACTTAAGAAGTTGCATATAGTTTACTAGGCAACATTTCATATGGGCTAGATTGAATAAGAATTATGGGTTAGATTTACATCCTCAGTGGCTCTTTTCAAAACTAAGGCACATAGCACAGTAGTGACATATAGGATATGAGTTGTACATAATCTATTTATTTTGTTGATTAGAAAATCCATAAAATTTGTTCCCGTATTTTCCTTTACTATCCTCTAGTGTTAAGACTTTACTAATTCTCTGCTAAATTGGGATTTATGATAATTTGGATAAGGGCTGGGCTGCAGTTTATCCATTTTGTAAGGAAATATTTTCTTAACAGGCAGTAGAAATCAATTGTGTAATACAATTTTAGGAGGAATTTCTAAAACTCTTAAAAGAACTAGATTTTGAAGCTCTTTAAAGAAGCAACCATTTACACCTAGAGACTGATTTACAATTTTAGGAGGAATTTCTAAAACTCTTAAAAGAACTAGATTTTGAAGCTCTTTAAAGAAGCAACCATTTACACTTAGAGACTGATTTACTTATAAACTCTTCCATTCATTACATTAAATCTTAGAAGGACCTCAACTTCAATGCTGCCTACGTTAGGTCAGTTTGTGTTGCCCATATGATAGGAATTCTCATTGCATTTCTTTAAAAATATTAGTCTTGTTTAAAAAAAAGTCCTGGTTAGTTAGATATAATTGAATTTACTTATTCTTTACACTTCTTTCTCTTATCTCTCTGTAAATATACATTATTAGTAAGATATAATTTTTCTGTCTTTACCACTCTTGCCTCTTTCATCCTACAGTTTTAATCTGGACTTTTTTTTTTAATACTATTCCAGTCTGGTATGACTTCAAGAACTTGTTTTATGACAATAATAAAACTGTGTTTTGGGAAATTATATATGCCATGGTCCAAAATGACATACAAAAGCTTTTACGAATTTGGATAATGAGTAATCCTTTAATTGAAGAAAAAATCCTTCAGATAGGTGTCTCACCTCTTCTTGTGTTCCCCAACTTGTATTCAACTCCTGGGTTGGTTCCACAGAGGACACCTACCATTCACAGGTTCTAGGGTGTCCTGCAGGTCTACATTCTAAACACTATGGCTCACAAGCCCCCATTAATAGATTTCCTGTTAACAATCAGAAAGTAGACACATTTTAGCTGAGAGCAAACACACTTACTAATGTGGCATGGAAAGAATCATAGGAATAAAAACATCATACCCCACATCCTATCCCTCACCCCCACAACCACAACACATGAACCTAGGGTGCACTCCCCCACTAATACATATAACATCCAAAGGAAGAGTGGGTACAGACGTAGACTATAATGGTTGTGAGGCATAACCATAGCCAGGGCAACTCACCTCAAGAACTGAAGGAAGTTGATTTCCTTTCTTTCCTCATGGAGCCCTCATGGGTCCTTCCTCTACTCAGCAGGTTGTTCATCTGGGTGGTAAAGTGGCTAAAGTGTTAGAGTTACACTCAAGAAGACCTGAGTTCAAATCCTGCTTCAGACCCTTATGAGTTGTGTGATCCTGGGAAAGTCACTTAACTTCTTTCAGACTTGACTTTCTAATAGGTAAAATGGAGATAATAATAGCACCTACTTTACCAGGGTTATTGTGAGAATTAAATGAGTTAATATAAGCAAAGAACTGTGGAAACCTTAGAACACTATAAATATTAGCTATTATTCTTGCCAGGGTTAGTTTTTCTTGAGTCCATAGTCACCTCTCTTTTTTTCGTGCTAAAGGGGCTACTTCTTCCCTCTTCACATAAGATTATCTCTTTTTTTCCCCATATCTCTCTGGAGAATGTGTGTCTCTGCTTCCTGATGAGTATGATATCTCCTACCAGTCAGATAACTTGACTTCAAAGTACCATAGCCAAATATAGGAAAGTAGAGAAGGAAAATTCCCTCCTCTTCCACCCCTCGAAGAGAGAATCAATGAAGATCTGATTTCTTCTTGGAGGCTCAGTTCTTGCTCAACTGTTACCTTGTTCCTGACCTGACTCTAAAACTTAGCTTGTTTAAGGGCCACCAGAGACATGGTCAGTATTCTCTAGGCTACTGGCCAACCTCCTCTTCCAATTCAAGGAAACTTTCTTCTTGCTATGTAAAATTAATAGAATATTAATGCATCTTTATATTTAGTTTAACATCTCGTTATGTGCCCTTTATTTTCTGTTGTTATAGCCTGGGTTTCCTTGGCAGGGGCAGGTTGGTCAAAGATGAATTCCCTTAATGCACTCAACTTCTAGTTTCATAAAGGTCTGATTAGTAAGATATGTCTTCTCTCCCTTTTTTTTTCTTGGTGTAGAAAATCATAAATGCATAGGACCATAGATCCAAATCTGGAAGGACTTCATTTTTATTTATGAGAAAACTGAGATTGGGGTTACATCTCCTTCTTTAACCCACCAAAACATGCTGCTCCCATCTCAATCTAACTTTCCAAACTCCCAGGAAAAAAGAGAATCTATTGTCATTACTTTCCCATTTCACCTTTTACCATTCAGCTTCTTGAAGTCTGGCTTCTGACCCTATCACTTAACTTAAAATTGCTCTCCCCAAGGTTTCCATTAATTTCTAAATGACATTTCCTCAGTTCTCATCCTATTTTTCCTCTCTTCAGCTTTTTACACCTCCTCCTAGGAACCCTCTTCTGCTATCTACTAAACTACTTATCCTGGCATTCACAGTTTTCTGTAGTCTACTTCCAAAGTAACTTCCAGAATTATTTCAAACCCGTCCCCTTTATGTATCCTCCATTGTAGTTCACTGTTCATATTTTGGTCTTTCTATTCCCAACCCCTATTCCTCACTTATAATATTCCTCCATGACTAGAATGAAGTCCCCTTAGACCTCTCTAATTTCACCCTTTGGAATAGTGATATTTATCCTCAAGAAGAGAAGACTTCAAGCATGTAGAGGTCTATCTGTGGATGAGGGATTAATTTGTTCTGCTTGGCTCTGGACGGCTATGAGTAAAAGTGTCCAAGAGACAAATTTAGGCTTGAAATAAAGGGAAACTTTCAAAGAAATAGAGTTTTTCAAAGTGTAGTGGGCTGCCTGAGTTGGAAGGTAGTCATGGGTTCCCCTCAATGGATGACCACTTATGTATGTTATAATGGTGATGCTTTTTCAGATACAAATTAGACTTAAATGACCTCTGGGATCCCAATGCAATTTGGAAAATATTAGGATTCTATTATCCTGTCCCACCACTTCTAAGTGTCATCCCCTATCCACTACCCAAGGGTATTTGCCAAAGCTGGGTTCTGTGCTTTTTTCTTTTCTCTCTCAACACTCTCCTCAGCTTCAGTCTCACCTCACCATCTCCCTGCTGAACATCTCCAATTGGATATCCCTTCACCAAGTGAAACTCAACCTAGCCAAACAGAACACATTATCTACAAAACCTTCCCCTCCTCCAAACTCCCGTTTCTGTTGAAAGAACCAAAATCCTTTCAGCCACTAACGTTCACAGCCTAAAAGTTATCCGTAATTTGTCCTTTCCTTTTCCCCCTTTCCCATCCCAACCAGCTGCCAAGAGTTGTTGATCTGACCTCCGCATTTCTCATATCCACTCTTAGGACCACTAACCTAGTTCAGGTCCTCAACATTCCTTTCTTGGACTATTGCAGTAGCCTCTCTGCTTATTTCCAATTATTTCTCTCTACAATTCTTCCACAGTTGCCAAATTAATATTCCTAAAATACAGATCTGATCAAATTATTCTCTATTAAAACTCTTCATTGGCTCCCTGTTGCCTCTGAGATGAAATGCAAATCCCTTAGCCTAACATTTAAATTCTTTCACAACCTGACTCCTATTTATCTTTCCAGATTTTTTTCATATTGTTGCCTTTCATACGCTCATTGTATCCACCACCCTGGGCTACCAACTATGTCATGAACTTAACATCCCTTTCTACAGCCTATCTGGGAACCTTCACCCCTTGGAATCCCTAGGGTCAGATCTTACCTAAAGCCTTTCTGTATTCACTCAGTTGTTACTGCTTTCTCCCTTGCATTTACTTATCTGTCTGCATTTTATAGTCTCTCCCCACTGGAATGAAAGCTCCTTGAGGGCAAGTACTTTTTTCTGTTTTTGTATTTCTAACACATAGTGCAATAGCTTGAACATAGTTGGTGGTTAATAAATATTTATTTATTTGAATTGATTTGAAATAAAGGATGTCTCTTTCATTAGTTTTTGCTTAGAAAGAAAACAATTTATATCAGAATCTTTATTTTGTATTCACTAAAAAAAAGTTGACTTATTATCAGGATGCAGATATACATGGACATTTTATGTATACATATCAACTCCCCATTAATTCTCTGAAAAACAGTAATAGCTCATATATAACCTGCATAAGGGTGCCCTAACCAACCTTATTTTGCTGTGTCATTTTTAATGCATTATAATCATACTTCACTGTAGAGTCACAAAAGACCTTAGTAACATCTGATCAATACCCTATTTATGGCAGTGTTTCAACCACTGGTCCCTCGTTTCGTCAAAGATGGTGTTTTCCAAGAATCACTGAATGACAGAAGACAGACTCTATACCTATATACAACAACATGGGTTGTCAACAACAAACAAGTCCCAAAGATCCTGGAGAAATCATTCAGCAAACCATACTCTAACCAGACCATCATCTCAGACTGAACTGTTGCCCACAATCACCCATACAGATAGCAATGATCTATAAAAATTTGAGAGTAACCTTTTTAATAGATGCTGCCATCC
>NW_027186304.1:41681397-41697828 GCF_028583685.1 Petaurus breviceps papuanus | reverse complement strand
CCCAAATGATCTCCAAGCTTATGGTTCAGAAGGCTTCAAAATACTGAGACCTAGTAGAGAAAAGCAAAATCATGTGAGTTCAGAAAGATATTCACCTCCTCCTTGTTGCCCTGTGTGCTAAGGTTTAGGAGTAAATCATTTAAATTCCCTGGACCTCAGTTTCCTCATCTGTTATATGGGTAGACCAATACTCCTAAGTGCCTCTTTAAAAAGATAAAAGAGTCAGAGCTGGAAGGGATGTTAGAGATCATCTAATACAACCTACTCTTTTTACAGATAGGGAAACTGAGACCTAAATAGTTCAGTGACTTGCCAGAAGCCCCATAGGTAGGTTAGCAGCAGAGATAGGATTTAAGCCAAGTCCTTTTACTCCAAATCCAAGACTTCTTCCACTATACCATACTTAAAATACTTCATAGACTTATACATGGGAATGCTGTGTGGCACAGTGGATAGAGTGCCAGGCCCAGAGTGAGGGAGACTCCTCTTCCAGAGTTCAAATTCAGCCTCAGAAATTTAATATCCGTGTGACCCTGGGCAAGTCACTTAACCCTGTTTGCCCCAGTTTCCTCATCTGTAAAATTAACGGGAGAAGGAAATGCAAAACCATCCCCATCTCTCTGCGAAGAAAACCCCAGACAGGTTCACAAAGACTTGGACATGATAGAAAAAGATCTGAACAACAAAAGACTTTTAAATCTTCCATAAATGTTAAGTGTTCTTATTATTCTTGTTCTTAGAAAAAAAATAGTAAAATTTGGCTTTGTTTTTCATTCATTGAAAACTGATTTCCAAAGTTGCTGAAACGTTATGAACTGAAGAAAATGTTAAATATATTATAAACATATATTGGAAAAAGGGATAACCTCCTGAAAATCTGTCCTGCATGCTTACTGCCATTATTGGGCATAAGGTACCTCTGTGAAAAGGTGGATAGGAGTTTGCATCTTTACAACCTGGGTTCAAATCCTGCCTCAGATACATTAACTATGTGACTCCAGGCAAGTCACTTACCATCTCTCAGATTTAGTTTAGTCTTCTATAAAATGAGATTTCATACTTAGTTTCCAGGTTAGTCTAAGTGAGGATCACAAGGTATAATATGTGTAGAGTATATCTCCAAGCTTAAAGTATGTTACTGTTATCATTTCTGTAGCACTTAACTTTCTGGTAATTTATAGATTGTGATCAGAGCAGTAGCATAATGGCTCATAAAGAATCTGCATTTTAAGTCACCAATTATTTTCTTTGTCACAAAGTTCCAAGTCCAGAAGGAAGAATTCTTTATCCAGATTATGCATAGTTTTTTTTTTTTTATTAGGTCGACTGCTTGGGAACATGCAGCATTAGATCTGTGGTAGAGCTGGGAGCACCCCAGGACTTTGATCCATGGCTCCTAAGTGACCTTTCCCCCTTTTCCTTCATGGAAGCCCATCTCGCCCTTTGACAGAAATTATGCTTAGTAGTCTCAGGTTTGCAGGAGCTTTTGATTACTTAGCATGGAGAACAGCCTGTGTGACTCCAAACAAATACTTATTTCTCCCCACAAAGGAAAAGGTTCAGCTGTTCCTATAGGCAACATAGCGGCTTATCCAAATAAGTCTAATATCCATTCTGTCCAGCAGATGGCAGTGGTACCCACTCACAAGCCGGGGCTTGGAATAGCCTCAGGTATTTCTCATAGTCTCAGACAAGTCTCAAGTCATTGTCCCCCACCCGCTGGGGAAGATGCCAGGAGAACTTTCTCATTCTCCCTCCAGTCCTTAGCCCCAGCAACAGAGACCAGCCTGGCACATCCAAAAAGAGCCCAGAGTTAATCACTGACTATCCTGTTGCCCCTGCGACACAGACAATTCCTGCATCCTGTATCCTCCATCCTCTCAGTTTCTGGAATAAGTTGTAATAAGAACAGAGCATCTATTTTGTTCTGGATTTGGACAGGCTGACAGAAGACACTGTTAAACACCCATCATTCCCTAACTGTGCAATTTAGTCCCCTTGGAGATAGCATCTCAGGACCACAGAGTTTCAGTTAGAAGTGAACGTAGATATCATTTAGTGAAACTTGTTCATTTTACAGATGAGGAAACTCATGTTCATAGAAATTAAGGGGCTTGTTCAGAGTCACACAGATTGTAAATGGCAGATATGAGATTAGAACCCAAGGCCTTTGCCAAGTTCATCTCTTCCCACGGTCCTTCAGTGCCTCCTAGGAGAGGAGAGGACCTTGATGTCAATTAGCTGTGTGCCTATGCTATTTGCAATGATGATTCTAATTACTTTATGCAGTTAGGTATTAATATGGACTGAGACTATTTTCTTTTTATCTTTAAAATATGTTTTTGATCTTTTTATTTTATTTCATTTTCATTTCAGAATATATCTTGCCTCTCCTTATTCCTTGCAACAAATATTTTTAAAAGAAGAAAAAAAGCAGTTCAGTAAAATCAACCATCATCTCAACTGTGTCTCACCATATATGCAATATTCCAAGCCCATAGATCCCTACCTCTGCAAAGAAGAGGGGGAGATATATTTTCTCAGCTCTTTTCCAGGGCCAACTTTTCCCTTATAATTACATAGCATTCCATTTAATTTTTTTCCTTCTATTTACATTTTTGTGGTCCTTGTGTATATAATTTTTATTCTGTATATTATACTATAGTTAATTTAATATAAATCTTCCCATGTTTCTCTGGCTTAATTTCTCATAGTATATATTATATACCATTTTATATGGAATATATTCCAGTATATTCATGTGCCACAAGTTGCTTCGGCATTCCCCAATCAATGAGCATGTACTTTGTTTCCAGTTCTTTGCTCCCACAAAAAGTGTTGCCATGAATATTTTAGTGTATGTGTGTGTGTTCTTTGTGTCTTTGACCACCTTGGGGTATATGCCTAACAATGAGCTCTCTGGATGATTTTGGTCACTTTTAAAGCATAATTCCAAATTGCTTTCCATAATCATTGGAGTAATTCGAAACTCTGCCAAAATTGTCTGTCTTTCAGCAGCCCCTGGACTAGATTATTTTCAGAAGCATTTGAAGTCCCAAGTGATCTAATAAACAGTTATTAAGGGCCAAGTATATACCAGGCACTGTCCTAAGCAGTAGGGATACAGTTAATAAAAAGAAAGACAGGGGTGGCCAGGTGGCGCAGTAAGAGCGCCGGCCCTGGCGTTGGGAGACCTGGGATCGGTTCCGGCCTCAGATACTTGGCACCCACACAAAAATAACTGGCAGTGTAACCTTGAGCAAGTTACTTAATCCCACCTGCTTAAAAAAAAGAAAAAGAAAGACAGTCCCTGACCTCAAGGAGTTTACAGTTTAAGTGGGAGGAAAGATAATAAACAAAAAGAGGCACAAAAGGGGAGGAGCTGCGGGGGGTACCTAGCTTGGGAGCTTCTTGTTCCTTGGAGTTGAAACCAAACAGAGAAGGAGGTGCAGAGTGGAGTAAGTTCTTCTCTTGTGAAACCCCTTATTCCTCTCTTGTGAAATAAATTCCACAGAGTATACACACACGCAAAAAAAAAAAAACCTCAAAGGACTTTATTAAACTGTGGGTTCTGTGGGTCAGTGTGTCCCCAAATACTTCTCTTCATCTGAAACCAATCATCTGAGTATCTATTGAGCACTGACTATGTACCCAGAGTTTTGCTAGACCAAGCACTTTGGAGGTTCCAAAAGTAGTACTTCTACCTTGTAGGAATTCACACTTATTCCCTACACGAATATTTCAAGAACCCCTGACTGCCTCCATAAAGTATGGACTAGAATCCACAACCAACCATAAAAATCATAAACCCTCTATGCCTTAGTAGATGATCTTGAGTTGCCATGGTTAAAAAGAAAGAAATTCATCGAGGTGACCAGCCTTCTGAAGATGAGCCTCTTCAAAGTTAAACTAGCCCTGAGCTAACAGGCAGAGAGAGTCTGCTTCTGGACCCTGACTCATTACTTTTCCATTTTTAGTATGACCTCCTAGAGACTGTGCTCTGATAACGAGCCTATGAGAACTCGGAGTTGTTTTGTATATCTTGGTATATTAATGCTTCACTGGACCTAACACAGACAGGTGGGCGTGGGGGTTAGAGAATATAAGATTAAAGCATAATGAAGTGCTAAAGTGGAAGGTTCAGATTTCCAAGTGCTCTGGGAGTGTAGAGATGAGGTGATCAATGTGGATCAAGAGCCTCTGCTGTAATAGTATGGCAGAGAGGAATCAATTTCAAATTCATTGCCATTCTACATTTCCATCAGGTGTCCTTTTATATTGACAGCCTCACAAATAATTTTCAAGAATCATTAGGTCAGTCTGCAAAGATTTGCATTGGTACCACTCATGTTTACCAATGATATTTCCCCCACATGCTAATCTTCCCCTCTTCCTTTTACTCCAGGGGTAGGAAGAACCAGTTGGTATTAACCTTTATTGAGCAAATGGCCCTTCCCACCACGCAGGTGCAATAATCTTGTGCACGTTTACTTTGCTTTTCTATGCCTGTGTCCTGGTGAGTGCTAGTTACACGGTCTCATAGATGTAAGACAGAAAGGTACCTCAGAGATCAGCTAGTCCTGGGGTTCTTAACCTTTTTTGTGTTTCTGACCCCGTTGGCAGACAGGTAAAGCCTGGGGGCCCCTTCTCAGAATAATGTTTTAAAATGCATAAAATAAAATATGTAGGCTTACAAAGTTAATCAATTCTATTGAAATACTACTTTCAAAATTATTCTTTTTTAGAAACAAGTTCTCAAATCCCAGTTTAATCACCCTCTAGTCTAGGCCACTATCTTCATTTTGCAGATGAGAAAAACTAACATGCCCATGATGAGACTTGCCCACCAACACACAGAGAGTAAATGGCAAAGACAGAATTTGAATTCAAATCTAGTAATTTTTTTTAAAACTATACTTAAAGTTATAAAGCAAGGAAAATTTATCTCTGGTTTCCCACTTGTTTCAGCATTTATACCCCTTTGGGGGACTCTTGATTAGAAATATTAGGTCAAATGTGAATATGTACTTTGGCATTTGCTGTGTAGGTTAGGGATCCTTGTCCCCACTTTCCATAATGTACCCTAAGTAGAACTGGTAGTTTACTGATGATGTAAGAGCTAGGAAGCCTTTTAGGACCTGGATGAAACTGAAAGGGGTAATAATCAATTTGGAGAACAAAATGAAGTCCAGTCTAGAATAGCTAAGTATATCTTTCTTGAACAATTAAGATTGCTATGTATCCAAGGCCCAAATAAATCTGAAAAAAAACTAATGAAAGTTAATGGAATTTAAATCATAAAACTAAACCAACAAGATTTGAAGTATAGGTAATTTTATTTTACTGTAAAAGTCAAGGAAACAGGGGCAGCTAGGTTGCACAGCAAATAGAGCACCAGCCCTGGAGTCAGGAGGACCTGAGTTCAAATCCGGCCTGAGACACTTAACACTCACTAGCCATGTGACCTTGGGCAAGTCACTTAACCCCAACTGCCCTGCCTTCCCCCCTCAAAAAAGCAAAAAAAAAAAGTCAAGAAACAAACAGAAGTTAGTCTACCTCCATATCCAGTTCATATTTTGAAGAACTAAAGTCTTGTAGAGAGCAGCCCTATCCCAATCAAATAAAAAAATAATAATAATATTATAATACATAATAATATAATAGCAATTTATTGCCAATAATAATAATATATTCTGCAATTTGGACTCAAGACTGCCAGAAACTGTTTTATTTTAATGTATCATTAATCTATATCCAAGTGATTCTAAGTTGGAGGGAGTTGTTCAAACTGGTAGAACTCCACAGTCCTCTGACATGACTCTCTGCTCCAAGACAATTTGAGGTTATATTTATAGGAACTTGAACAAAGAAAAGAACATAATATGTAATAATACAGATGGAGTTAACATTCCAGGATTATTCTGTTTCTTCCTGTACTACTGCCCTCCAGGAATGAAAAGAGTTCCTTTAGGTGACCAATATCTTAACCTTGAATTTCAATAGAAAAGATGCTATTTTTAGGTGGGTCGGCATGCCAATCACTTCTGGGTTTGGGGAGACAATGATTGCATCTGGAGAAGAGTTCAATTTAGTGATTATGCTTACCCCATTTCAAAAGGAGGCTTTAGATTTGGTTTTTCCCATTTTCCTAAAGAAGAAAAAGAAAAGGCTGGAAAGGACTTTAAACTGGAGGAATATTATTTCTTTATATTTCTAGAGAAAATTAAAAGTTTTTTTTTAATTTTACACATGAATCCACAATTCCCTCCTTTTTGCTTCTACACAATCTGAAGCATATTCAATATTTTTTTCAATCCATATCCCCTATGTATGCATTCTAGACTCTCACTTTTGTAGCAGCAGGACACATTACTTTAGTTGTTTCAAAGACTGTAATTCTGTTTGCTTTTCTGAAGGCAGAGAAACACTAAGTTAATCAAGACTATTCCTGATGCTATGATACAATACCAAGTGGCATGATCGGGTCAGGGCACTGCCTTGAATTGAGGTACAAAAAGCAGTGCCGTAGATACACAAGAGCTAGGTTTCCAGTGTACTTGAGTATCTAGCCAGGTGCTAGCCTTTTGATTCTCTAAACAGTAGCCAAACAGCTCTGCAGATCAATAGTGCTGATGGGCATCAAGTTCAATTTAAAGGTGACTTGAGTTCTAGTCTGCAGGTCAGCTGGTCAGTAGATAATCAGTCAATAAGCATTATTAAGGGCCTGCTTTGTGCCAGACACTGTGCTAAGTACTGGGGATACTAAAAGAGGAAGAAGAAAGTCCCTGCCTTCAAGGAACTTGCAATCTAAATGATGATAGGAATCCATAGTATGATCCATAAGTGAATTCTTCCAAGATAGATACATTCTCATCTACGGGGTGTACTCACTATTAGTGGGCGTTGAGATTCTATGTATCAGGCTGGACTACCTATGCAAACTTCCCAGTGTCCCTGAGCCAGGGCCCAGACATATCTTCATAGGGCCATAGCTGTGGAACATGTACTATGAATGGCTACATTCCCAACCTGAGAATCTGTAGGCATAATTCCATGGCTATCGGTCAGAAGAGATTCTTGATTCCATGAATGTCTATCCCACATTGATGGGTGAGGTCACCATAACTGACCCATGGCCAATCATTACAGAAATTCTGGACCTCAGAGCATTGATCTGCCTCATTGAAGCATCTCAACTCATTAGACAGTCTTACTGATTAGTGAGGAGAGATGAGTTCTCATGTGGTTGTCTAGTGCAGAAATGCTGTGGAACACTTCTCATATCACCTACACCTTATTTGATAGGCTCCTGTAAAAAGTATCTTTTCCAGTTGAACCAACTGGTGACCTCTTTCTAGGTCTTCATGTAGATTCCAGATGGAAACTGCATTGTTGGTTTTATCCCACATCATCCATTTGAAATTGGCTTACCTTTCCAAGGCAGTAAGGACACTCAGCTGCTAGTCAGACCTAGTCAAGTTGTGTCCATAGGATAGCAATAGTCTTATAGCAATAAGTATAATGGGAAGGATCTGGTTGTCACAGGGTCATTTTAAAATCTCTAGTATAGAATTTAACCATCTACTTTCTTTCCCAGCTTCCAATCCTGTAATAAGATGGTGTTGTCATTACATTCTTCATCACCAGAATGAAGAATCTTGGTTAAATTACATTACCTTACAAAATGTACTGACATTATAAAGAAAAATATGGTCACTAAGGGTAACAATTTGTATATAAAAACGTTACAGAAATTCCTTATCCTGCTCTGCATACTTAACCGGTACCTTCTTTCCCCCCTTCTTTATATGTAATGTTTTTTCCAGTTTCATGTTGAAACAAATTTTTAACTTTTTTTAAAGTTTTGAGTTCTAAATTCTATCCCTCACTTCTTCCCTCTTCTATCCCTGAGACTATAAGCAATTTGATCTAGGTTATACATGTGCAAACGTGTAAAACATTTCCATATTAGTCATTTTGTACAAGAAGATTTGAATAAAAGAAAAAGAACAAAAGAAAGTGAAAAATAGCATGCTTCAGTCTATATTCAAACAATATCAGTTCTTTCTCTGAGGCAGATAGTAAACTTCATCATGAGTCTTTTGGGATTGTCTTGGATCACTATATTGCTGAGACTAGCTAAGTCATTCACAATTCTCCATCACACAATACTGTTGTTATTGTGAACAATCATTTTGCTGGTTCTGCTCACTTCACTTTACACCAGTTCATGCAAGTCTTTCCAGGTTTTTTCTGAAGTCATCCTGCTTGTCATTTTTAAAAATTTATTTATTTTTTTTTTGTTTTCAACATTCACTTTCATAAATTTTAAATTTTCTTCCTTCTCCCCTCCCCCTTCCCCACTGCTTGTCATTTCTGATAGAACAATAATATTCCATCACAATCATATACCACAGCATGCTTAGTTATTCCCCAATTGATAGACATCCCTTCAATTTCCAATTCCCGGCCACCCTAAAAAGAACTGCTAAAAATATTTTTGTACAAAGAGGTCCTTTTCCCTTTAAAAAAAAAGTCTTTGGGATATAGAACTAGCAGTGGTATTGCTGGATCAAAGGGTATGCACAGTTTGACAGCCCTTTGGGCAACAGATACCTTCTTAAAGAATATATTTCTGGCCACTGGGGTAGGAAGTATCGGTTGAAGGTACATAATAGTAATTGCAGCTGATTGTTCCACATAATGCATCTCACATTCCCAATTAAACCCTTCATAATTCTTTCCAGAAAGGCATTCATCAAGAATTAATATACAGTCTTTTTGCTCTGGAGCGGTGCATCTTCTCTGGACAGGGGACAGATTACTAATTCAGTCACCCTGGATTTTAAGTAAAGGTTCATTTAGAGTGGAATTCATGGACTCAATATTGAAGACTGACTTTCACAAGTTTAGTATTACCAGTAATCTGGTTACAAGTCTGTTGGAGTCCATTTTAACAGGAAGGTAAATGTTAAATCATCTTTTTTTTTTTTGGAGGGCAACTGGGGTTAAGTAACTTGCCCAAGGTTACAAGGCTAGTTTTTTTTTGTGTGTGTGGGTGTTAAGTGTCTGAGGCCAGAACCGAGCTCTGGTCCTCCTGACACCGGGGCCGGCATTTTACTCACTGCGCCACCTAGCTGCCTGCTAAGTCATCTTAAAAAACATATATAACACAATAACACAAACACATTCATCATTATAGCATTTAGTCATTTAGGTAGAATTAACTTTATGAGAACAGAAGAAAAAGACCCTTCATGAACAATATTCTCTTTGTTTTAATTTGTTAAGTCATTTCAATCGTGTCTGACTTTCTTGGCAGACACTGGATTGGTTTATCATTTCCTTCAGCTCATTTTACAGGTGAGGAAACTGAGAGGCAAACAGGGTTAAGTGACTTGCCCAGGGTCACACAACTAGGAAATGTCTGAGGCCAGATTTGAACTTGGGGAAATGAGTCTTTCTGACTCCAGGCTCTATCCACTGTGCCACCCAGCTGCATTATATGGCACTTAGAGTATGCAGAACATCTGATCCTCGCATCTTCCCTGTGAAGGGGGTACCATTATCATCTACATTTCACAGAGAAGGAAACTGAGTCTAATAGCAATTGAGTAACTTGACTGCAGTGACACAGTAAGTAATAAGATTTGAATTCACATCTCATCAGCTTCAAGTTGAGCCCTCTACACTAGAACAATTGACTGCCTCTTTGTTTCTCAATGCTTTGTACTTGGTACATAAAGTCCATATTGTTAGACTAATAAAGTCAAATTTTCAACAACAGATTTGTTTTTTACTCCAGCAACAGCACCAACTCCCTTCTTTACTCAAGTACATTATGGCGGCCACTACCTTAAGCAAAAATGACCTAGTTGGTCTGAAGCTGGGGAAGAAGATAAAGTCATAATTGTTCTGCCTGAGGGGTGAAAAAAAGTTATACATTTTAGCTTTGGAGTCAGCCTACAGTTCCTTTTTCTAAATTGCTTAGCCATTCCCAAGATGACCTTGAATTGTATTTCTGAAAACTATCTCTGCATAGGCTTCCTACATTCCACAAAACAAAGATGCCAAAGTTTGTTCATGACTAAATGGCCCATTTGACTTTTTTTTTTTTAACCCTCCATAACCCACTCTTGCAAACTGGTTGGCTTTCATTCAGGGAAGGGACATCAAGGTATTTTCAGTTTAGGAATATTGTCTTATGTCACCAAGACAGACAATTTCCTGGCACTTATGTCTATACCCAATCACAGATACTTGTTAATATAAGTATTTCCAACTCTGCAGTACTGTTGACCAAAAGCAAAATGACTTTTTGACAAAACAGAGTATATACTACTTGAATACTTTAAAAGAGTCATTAACTGGAGGAAGACTGTCTTTGCAGCAAAAATCTCTAATTAGCAGTAGTCCTGATTTATAAGTCATCATAGCACCTGGTCAGGGAGGATGTAGGCCTTTCTTGTGTATTGTCTCCCTGATTTGAATGTAAGCTCTTTGAGAGAAGAGAATCTTGTTAAGTGAGAACTTACTTTTCTTCTTGTTTTACCAGTAATTAGGACAGTGCATTGCATTGTAAATGCTTAATAAATGCTTCATTCATTCATTCCTGATACTACAAATAAATCATATCATTCCAAAATCAGCAGCATTTCTATAAAATAAATCCCTAAAATGACAAAAAATTACAGACTTCATACCAACATAAAACAATTTCATAGGCTTAAATATAAATGCAAAATTTATTGCCAGTCATATTATTCATTTCTAAATTACCTGTATGGAAAAACTACATCTGTAAGGTTTTGCATTCCATTCTTGGGATATATGAGTTGTTCAATATTAGTACCTTTGTGTAAGGGCTTGCCAAACCCTTTTCAGGGCTGTTCATCCATTTTTGGTGGCTATCTGGCATTTGCCTCTCACCTGTGGCTCCAAGAAGCTGTAACGTATACAGCAGCCACACCCCATAAACCTTCTTTAGATGGGCTAAAACAGGTTGAGGATAACTGAGGGATCTCAGATCCTTCAGTGATGTAAGGGGGTGTTTAATCCAATCATGTGAAGGCTTCCGTCAGCGGAATGGGTGTATGAGAATGATTTGTTCCCACTGCCACAGAGGCAGCTGAAGCAGGTACTGTGGTGCGCTTAGGCCTTGGTCAGACATGCAAGACACGAAGCGCATCCAATGCATGCCAGGTTAGGTATTGATTTTTGTCTTGTCACTGTACTTTGATGACTCTGGAAGAGAAATTGAGGCTGATGACTGTGCGACTCTGCCTTCAATCCAATTCACACAGGAGTCAAGATACCACTTGGTGATGTCCTTGGTCCTCTTTGAAAATGAAGGATAAACAACAAATTATGTTCAAAAACTAGGACAGAATAGTTCTCACTTGTACTCAGAGCTACAAAGGTGTGGCAACCCCTGAGTTACCATGGACAGCACAGACCAACCATGTTATGAAAAATAATGCCCCCCCCCAATCAATTTATCAAACCCAACATAAATCCAGATTTTAAGTTGCTAAATTTTAACCCTTGCTACATAACTCCAGCCACTTTCCCCAGACCCAAAAGGACACCAGAAATGACTGTGAAATTAAGCTTGGAAATCATTAGCAAAGACTAACTACAACTCCAAAAGTGGATTTTCACAGCTTTACAGGCATGGCAGTTTCACTATTCTTGTATCTAAAGTCTAAAAAAAGCCCTTCCATTGACATTTTGCAAAGTCCTGGACTTTTTTTTCCTTCCTAAATTAGCCCTTGATGGAAATTCTGATAGCTGGGAAAATGAGGATTTTGAATGATGATGGTGGTGACGATAATTATAATAGTAAGAACTAGCCTTTATATAGCAATTACTATGTGCCAGGCACTGTGCAACATGGTTCACAAATATTATCTCATTTGAGTCTCATAACAACCTTGGGAGGTAGGTGTTATTCTTATTTCCATCTTCCAGTTGAGGAAACTGAGGCAAATAGAGGCTAAGTGATTTGCCTAAGATCACACAACTAGTTAAGTTTCTAAAGTAAAATTTAAACTCAGGTCTTCCAGGCTCCAGGACCCAAGCTCTCTATCCATTGTACCACCAAGTTGCTTTGTATGGTCCTGTTTAAGTGAAAAATCACTTGTTCTGTTTCCCTGCTGTTGGGGATTCAGATATTAAGATATGGCGGGAGGATGTCTAGTTGAATTAATACCACTGTTTGTAGAGTTGCATTCTCTGAACTTTTTACTTTGGGGGAAGAGGAGAGGATAAGAGAAGGCAATTAGGGTTGAGTGATTTGCCCAGGGTCACACAGCTAGTAAGTGTCTGAGATTATATTTGAACTCAGGCCCTCCTGACTCCAGGGCCAGTGCTCTTATCCACTATACCACTTAGGTACCCCATTTTTTTGCCTTTAAAAGTACCTTATACACTTCTCATTGTCTTTTTAATTGAATTTCAAGTCTACATTGTGTCAGTGTAAATGACATTTAATTCCTTTTTTAATTCTCTTCTTTTTTTAACTAAATGATTAACCCAGACTGAGCCTTAAAAATCATAGAACTTAATTTCTTTTTTTTAAAATCATTGACTCATTTGGTATTTCACTTTATTTATAATACCATTCATTTCTTAACTTCATACATCTTTGGTTTTAAACCATTTTTTCAAGATGTTTTGAGATATATATTTTTTTACTCCATTAAATCTTTTGCAAATTAGCATAATTTTTATGCATCTCAAATTTATTGCAAATTTAGCCTTTCGGTGATGAGAGCTAAAACTTCCAAGTTTACAGTTTCTCATTTTGACATGTAAAACACTTCCAATTTCATTTTTTACTAAAAAAGAAAGAAAAAAAAAGCAATAACTTGCAAATGCATGCCATATTCTATTTCTTTTTAAGGTACTTGGTTCTATTTTACCTAGGCAAACAAATTCTTCCAAGACATTTAAAATTTCTTTGTGGTCAGGCAAACCAAACTCCAAAAATGAAAATTTGCCTTTTTTGCAAATCTGTCTCTTGATTTAAAGCAAGTCTTTTTTTTCACGAGCTAAATCTTAGCTTCACACTTAAAAATTGTTGGTTTTTTCCCCCTGCTTTTGAAGTCATTGGAAAGAAAACTTTTAAATTGGCTTTAATTCTGTTTATGGACTGTGCAACTTTTTTCTGAACAGATATCACCATAAGGACAAACATTTCTATTCCTAGCAACATTCATTCATTCACACAACCAAAAATTCATAGAGTGCACTTAAATTGAACAAGGATCATTTTTTTTTAAGCAATCGGGGTTAAGTAACTTGCTCAAGGTTACATGGCCAGTTATTTCTGGGTGTGGTGCTGAGTATCTGAGCCTGGGATTCGATCTCCATCCCAACACTGGAGCCAGCGATTTTACTCGCTGAGCCACCTGGCCACCCCATAAGGATCATTTTTTAAAAATTTAGCCAACTCCTTTTTCGTTTCTTTTTTTTTAATTCAATTTTTAATTTATTAATTTGTTTGTTTCCTTTTAATTTACAGGATTCAATTCCACAATTCCTTGAATTTCACATTTTGTCCCCCTCTTTCCCCTCCCCCCATGGTGTCTTATAATCAAGTATAGGATCTGTAAATACTTTCACATTATACAATGGTCAGGTTATAAGGATGGATTGTACCAGCTGGAATGAAAAATGGTAAAGAGGACATAAAATCACATAAGAGAATGAAAAAGATCAGGTATTTTGCTTCCACCTGGATATAAATTTAGTTCTTTCTAGTCCTTTCTCTGGATGCACGTTTTTCTCTCCATCATGCGTCTTTTGGGATTGACTTATATCCCTGCATTGTTGAGAAGAGTCCAGTCTATCCAAGTTGGTCATCACAGATACGTTGTGTCTGTAATTGTGTACAAATTCCTCCTGGTTCTACTCTTCTCACTCAGCATCAGTTCTTTTAAGCCTCTCCAGGTAAATATGAAGACCGCCTGCTCCCCGTTTCTTATAGCGCAATAATATTCCATAACATGCATATACCACAACTTGTTCAGCCATTCCCCAATTGATGGACACCCCCTTAATTTCCAATTCTTTGCCACAACAAAAAGAGCTGCTATAAACATTTTTGTACATATGGGTCTTTCTCCCATTTCTATGATCTCTTTGGGATATAACCCTAGGAGTGGTATTGCTGGATCAAAGGGTATGAAAGTATTTATAGCCCTTTGGGCATAGTTCCAGATTGCTTTCCAGAAAGGCTGGATCAGTTCACAACTCCACCAACAATGCATTAGTGTTCCAGTTTGCCCACATCCCTTCCAGCATTTGTCATTTTCCTGTTTTGTCATCTTAGCCAATCTAACTGGTGAGATGTGGTAGCCAAATCCTTTTTCCAAGAATATAAATGCTTTATTTTTCTAGCAGGTAAGACAGAAATGCTGGCCCCCAAGAATAAAGACATTTTAAAATGCTCTGTTCTCTAATCTGAGATTCTTCCAACTCTCCCAAGTTGGACTCTCATTACTGACCTTATCTGAAGAATAGAAGATCTGTCCTCAAAGTCCCCTGACCAACAGAAGCCTATGTCCAGCTCTATCTCCTCAGCAGGAAGCCTGGGCTTGTTTTTATTTTTGTTTTTCTGGGAACAGAGACATCTCGGATCTGCCACTATCAAAAAGGAGGGTCTGTTGACCAGTTTTGTCAAGTACATTAAAATGGTTCCTTTTAGGGACTGAAGCTGAGTGATAAATTCTATCCCACTTATTCCAGCTTATAAAACATTCGTGTACTTAAAAGTACTTTAAAATGACCAGAGGATCTCTGGAGGTTAAGCACCTGGGCTGGAAGAAGAGGAGGGATCCTTGTGATCTCATGGTCACACACCCTTTTTACTGCGGAGGATCTACTGATTTTAAGTAGCAGTCACTCCTTTAGTTTTTTTTTTTTATCTTGGCTGTTGGTGGTGGTGATGGTGGTCATTTGTTCCAAAGATCAGTGATATCACAATATTGAAGTCAAGGTACAATTGTGTTCTGTGGCTGATCAGTCCAGAACGAGTTTGGAAGGCTTTACCTCAGGCACAAGTGTCTCTAAAGAGTGAACAGAGTGACAGACACTAAAGCAAACCACAAAGACAGTGAAAATGCCAAACATCCCTTTTAGCCAGTTGGGACCTGGCTCTGGACAGAGCCAGGGATTCATGGAGTTCCCAGAGCTGTCTAGGAACTGGCCCTTTGAAGGAATGAGTGTTGGTAGTAGGGATTAGACTCCTGCTCACACACAAAGAAGGGCCACTAGTTTCAGGCAACCTGCTGCCCAACCTAGGAAGAAAGTGAGAAAAGTTTGCCTGTCACCAGGCTCACGATCTTCCTCAGTATCAGAGACTGGCAGAATCAGAAGTGGTCGAGGACTATCTGAAGCTTACTTAGTCCCAGAGCAGTATGTGATGTAAAGCTGCTAAAAGAAGGGCTAATGCTGGCATAATGTAAGAGGGAAATAAGTATTTATTAAATGCTTACTATGTGCCAGGCACTGTGCAAAGTGGTTTACAAATATTAGCTCACTTGATTCTCACAATAGCCTTGGGAGGTAGGTGCTATTATTACTCCATTTTACAGCTAAAGAAACTGAGGCAGACAAGTCATTTGCCCCAGGTCACACAGCCAGTACCTTGAGGCTGGATCTGAACCTAGGTCTTCCTGATTGCAGATCCAATACTCTCTCCACTGCAGCCAAATAATGATGGTGATGGTGATGGTAATGATAGCAGCTAATGTTTATACTTTGTAAGTACCTTTACAACTATCATCTCATTTGATCCTCGAAACAACCCCGGGAGGTAGGTACTATTATCCCCATTTTAGAGATGAAGAAACTGAGGCAAACAGGTTGAGAGACTTACCCAAGGTCACACAGCTAGTTAATATATGAGACTAGATTTAAACTCACTGGCTAGGCCATATGACAAGGTTTATCATATACTATAGAACTATTAAACATGGGCAGCAACACTCATGAGTATAATGAGAATCAGATTGAAATATAATTAGGAAATGTTTAACAAAATAAAAATACAATAGAGCATTGGTAATGTTAATAGGCAGTTTTCTAAGTCATTGTGCAACCAGCATGGATCCTTGTGCCTAGTTTAGCAGTCTCTATCTCTACCTGAGTTTGTCATCACTGGTATATGACATATAACGCAAGATAGGATGACCACCAACATGGACAGACATGCACAAATACTTCTTACTGCCTCTGACAGACTTGAACTTTGAAATAGTCTGATACCATGAGCCAAATCATAAGATAGCAAGACTGGGTCAGCTCTCTCCCCCCCACCCAAAATCTCCTATACAGGTTTAAAAGCTCTCTGCCTTCTATTTAATTTGCCCATGGAAGCCTGTCTTTCTTTCGTTCTTTCTTTCTTTCTTTCTTTCTTTCTTTCTT